>NC_046156.1:162978277-162983277 GCF_011064425.1 Rattus rattus
AAGTATGGACTGAAATAAATTTTCCAATATAAGGTGCTTTCTGCCAAACTCTTTAGCATGACAACAGAACAGAAATTAGAGCAGTCAACAGTGTCAGATTAGTTATTTGTCTCCCAAATGCTTGGTGGCAAAATATACATAATTGGCAGTATGGATTAGCTTCAACTATTGTTAGTATGACTTTTCCAACAGTTTCTTTTGTCATTTCCACATCATATGGCAATAAGGCATGTTATAGATTATTCTATAAAAATAAATTTGGACATCAAGTAATCTTTAGAACCCTGCAGGTTAGACAAAGCATACATGGCACAGCTTTTGAGAGCAGCTGTGATAAGAAAAATATCAGAGCTTGACTCCACGTTCCTCCTTCTGGTACTGTAGAAATGAGTGCTACACAATTGATTTAAATGCATTATATATGGCACCCTTGCTTAATTTAACAATGTAATGCAATTTGTTGCAAGATTCTCCTAAACATTGCTGTAATACTTAAATTCAGATTTAATAAAATGTGCTGAACCATTTAGGCTTCTACAACATCATTCAAAAAATTTTGTCTAAAGGAAAAGGCCAATGTTTCTCCAGAGCAACAAGAACTGTGGTTTATCTGTCCTGCCAGGAGCTTTCAACAGACAAAAATACGTGAATAATTGATAAATAACACTGAATTTTGTGCCAGGCTTTGGCTTGCTGTCCATACAAAGCATTTATTTGACAGAGACTGACAACAATTTTATTAAGGGAAATCTCTCTGCAATTCCCAGAGATTGTTGTTCAAAGGTATAGGCCCTTGGTTTTGATGGAAGAGAGACTTGTACTTTAGAAATTATCCTTGTGCATAACATATTTCTTAATCTATTCTTTATGGATTGAACGAATGACACTGGAGCACTTTCTATGTATCTGGAAGTAGGGCTTAGTTTTCCTGGATGCTGTGGGAATACAGTATTAGACATGCATTTATATACTTGCTAAATTTTTACCACATCCTGCTACCCAGTCCCTTCTGCTTTTGATTCTTCAGGGGATTTTAAGGTGTTTTGAAGTAGATTGGAATAAGTTTTAAGATTTGTCAAGAGAAACTTTGTTTTAATCAGATGTTTTGTAGACTAATAATAAAGTAGTTCAACATCAAAAGTGGATTTATGTCTTATAGGCAGTTCATTGATATCTATTTGTTTTAGTATGGTTTAGTCACTATATCATTTAAATCACATCATAAATCAGCATCAGTATTAGCTAACAATGCTTGAGTACACATTTGGAACTAAAATTGTATTCAAATAGTCACTGTTATGACTAATAAATTATTTCGATGTGTTATTACTTTAATGAAGTACCAAAAAATAAATGCTCTGTTCTGAATTAATCAATAAGGAGGTCAATATTTCAGAATATGTTCATTATAGAAAATTTAGACAGCGTTTTTTTTAACTTCAGTTTGCTTAGTTTAAAAGACTGTGCAACTTCTAAAAACGGGATCCCTCTTCCTGTGAGTGTGTGTGTGTGTGTGTGTGTGTGTGTGTGTGTGTGTGTGTGTGGTGTGTCTGTCACCTGGGTGCAAGATGACAGAGGCAGATAGAGCTGAAGGAATTTTCTAAAAATAAAGTGCACTGCGGAGAAGCTGTGCGATCTTACTGGGATTGCCAAAATATCAGTGCATCAGTAGCCAAGAGGATAAAAAGGGTATAAAAATTCCATTTCCTTAAACTCTACACTTTCCTGGAACAATGTGGAAAAGAGCAGCGCTGCCAAGTAAGACCTTAACTTGAAATACAAAAGCTCCTCTCCAAAGCAGTTTTGCAAAAGATGATATTTTAGGGCAGAAGAGCAGCAAGGTTTGTAGTGTTCCTTTATCTTATTTATGTAGCTGCAAAAGCTAGAAATAATGAATTTGGAAATTGGATTCAGACACAAGAAAATGGGGTACTTTAGTTTGCAATATCGGATGCATATCAGTTCTCTTGTTTTCTCTGTAATACTGCTTTTAGGCATGTATCAGATTATGCGTCCTATTTCTAAACGGTTCCTTTATGGGGCCATCGCTCCTCAGGAAAAAAAAAATCACTTTTTATCACAGGAACCTGGAAAGCATTTATTTGTTGCAATTCTCACAAGGCTGAAAGAGAGAATACTCAATAAAGGAATGGTAAATCCAGGAATAGTTTGTAATAGACTGGTCTTTTCAAAATTTATTCTAAACTACAATATATGACCAAGAATTAATATTGAAACCCATTCCTATTTGTTCTCATTCATGATCTCACATCTAACTCACAGCCATTGTCTTTGTTTTCTTCAACCTCTTTATCGGAATCTATTCAAGTATTATTATTCTTCTTTCAGTACAGGATCCTTAAAAATACAAAGGGTATATGCCTTCTCACCCAACTTTCTATGAAAGAAAGAACAAAAAAAATGTATTAGTAGTGATTCTTACTACCTATAACAAGCTTTACAAAGTAGCTTAAATTCGTCTTTTGTATGGGCAATTCTTGTGTGCAGAGGGATGGGCCTTTGGAGATAAATTTTGAATACAACAAGAACTAATTGAGCAATAACCATACCTGGAGTTGAAATGACTACTGAATGAATGCATAGTGTATCCATGTTTGTTACCTTGACTGACTCCTCAGCTTTTCCATCCATAGTGTTTACAATGTTGCATCACATGCTGTTTTCTTTGTTTTTTGAGACAAAGTTTTATGGAGCCCCTGAAACTCAGACTGGCCTTTAACTCTCTGTAGCCAACCATAATTTTTGACACTTGCTCTTCCTGTTTCTACCTCTAAAATTATGGGAGCCCAGGTGTGTACTATCTTATCAGCATTCTTGTCAGCTCTCAGAGAGAAATATTTCCCCTGCGTGTGAACTTTACTACAATGTTTGCTTTCAATGTTCATGTTCCAAAAAATAGGCACTACTTATTCACCTTGTAACATTTGAACTGAAATATATGATAAGTATATGTACTATATATTTCCAGATGTGCTTAGGTATTTGTTTACTAAAGCAAGATACATAAGTATGGAGATTTCCTGTGAAGCACATCTTTAACCTACTGCCAAGGTCCTCACAGTATTTGATGTTTCGATTTGGAGTATTATTGGGCTGTCTTTCTTTCATGAAACTCCTTTAAGGAAAAGGAACCTGTGAGTTGTGCTTAGCTCAAGCAACATTTAGTAAGGCCATTATGATCTTGGCAAACGGGATTCAAGCTGAGACTTTACAGTTTATTTCTGTCACTCAGTGGATAGATTAAATATGACCTGAAACCTTGGGGATATTTATTCATCATTTTCCCTTTCTATACACTTTTAGGATGAAGCTCATCCTCTTAAAGAAATGTTATACAAAAGTTTTAAAACTTATGAGCATAGGTTAGTAATATCTCAAACAAAACATTTCTCAAAGTAAGTTTATCACTGGGTTATCATTGTCTTTTTCACTGAGGTCCAATTTCTGTTAATAAACATTTTCTGGGCAATGTCTCTATGCGCTACAAAACTTCATTTCACAAATTTAAAAAAATGCCCGTCAATACTTTCTTATCTAAATCAGGGCGATTTCTTACATTTAATCTATAATTAATTTTAATAATTTCTATTATTTATTGGATATTTTATTTATTTACTTTTCTAATGTCATTCCCTTTCCCGATTTCCCCTCTGGAAAGCCCCTATCCCATCCCCCCCTCCCTGATTTTATGAGGGTGCTCCCTTACCCACCCATCCATTCCCTCCTCCCATTAAATGATCTGGCCAGCCCCCTAATAACGGAGGTACAGTCCTCCGGACTTTATTTATTCAGCTTTTGAAAATTTAATGGGGGAATTACTCGTAAGCTGTTTCTCTTTGCTAGACTGCTAATTCTAACTGTGCTCCCTGAGTACTTGCAGTTTGAATCTTGCCCGAGTTACTTCTGCTCTAGCACTCTGACTTAGGTGACAGGCAGCAGCCTTTCACTAGGGCACATCCTCCTAGTGTATCATGTCTAATGGAGACCTCATGTTCCCTCTGTCTTCCTCCTCCTCCTCTCCTTTTCCTTTCTCTCACGGTCCCTACCTGTGTCCCTCAGCCTGGTAACAGGAACTCTGCCTCTTTTACTCTCTCCAGTAATTGGCTGCAGCCACCTGTATTTAAACAATAGCTTTAAACTGGGGGGCAAGGTTTACATAGCATCACTGCGTATGTGTGAGGATTTGCTTGTTGGGGGCAATCAGATACTGAAAGCCAGTATTTAAAAGACTTTAACACAAGACTAACATCCAATCCTATATCTTTTAGTGTCAGCCTTGACCTCAATTCTCTGAAACATATGGGCTTTTATCTCTTCCCAGTCATTTTTTTATTGTCAATGAAGAGACTCTTTTTGTTTGTTTACTTGCATCTGTTTTTATTTTTATTTTTGGAGACACTGTTCTCTACAGGTCTGTGTATCTTGCTTGGTACATAATACTGGCCTGAAATCTACAGATATTCACCTGCAGCTGCCTACAAGTTCTGGAAGAACGTGTACGTGTCACCAGTCCTATGAAACCATTTTGAATGTCCCTCAAAGTACTCTTGAACACCTTTCTCCAAACAGTTACCAAGTAATACATTTTCTGGATAAAATCATTGTAACAATTTTTTTCTTTATTAATACCTTTCTGGTTGAGGACAAATATATTTTTAATCACACTGTTTTCATAACAAAATATGAGTACACTAATATTTTTCTGTTCCATTATGTAGTTATAACTAATTGTCACATAAGATTTTATATTTTAGACATAAAGAACACTCCAGTTGCAAGTTTCCTATATTAAGAGTTATTGATATTACATTGAAGTCCTTTATTTAGTTTGTCATTTTACTTATATTTTGAAGGAAGGGGGAGAGGAGAGAAAAATCAAACTAAGGAGATAAAATCCAACTAAGAGTATTTTGAAAAGTCTTAATCGTATTACTTTAATAATAATATAATTTACAAACAAGACACACACACACAAACAC
>NC_046156.1:163708893-163718393 GCF_011064425.1 Rattus rattus
ACGAGGGGAGGGAAGGGGAGGGGAGGAGAAGCAGAATCAATTTAAGTTCATCTGGAACATCATGTTTTCAACTTTAAAAAGAAATTCTCTATCGATCTTGTACTCCCCCACCCTTCCTCACAAACTAAGCATGTGACTCAATTCCAAACAAAATGTAATTCGGCTGCCTTGGTTTTGATCATATTGGAAGCCCCAGCCTTTTATATAGGTTTTTCCTCCCCTTTCCCTGCAATCTTGGATATTCTCCAGTTCAGGCTATCGAATCTGATGTAGTACCCTGGTTTGGAAATCTGGTGTACGTGGAGACCTGTTGTGACCTCCTAGGTTTTTAAAGGCACGGTGCCTGATACAAACAGAACAACAAGAAGCCAGATGAGTGCGTTTAAAATGCAAAGCAGTGCTGCTAAAATCTAGCGACCTCTAAGGTCAGGACATCCATCCATGGTCCTTGACCAATTCCAGCCTTTTTCGTTGCATGCAAAGAGACACAGGGAAGCAGGAAATGCAGGGTTTGGGATGAGAAAAGTATATGCTCCAGGCAGGCAAACAGCCAGACCTAAGAGGAAAAGCTTGTTTTAAGTGGGAGGCGTAATGGAGGAAGAGTAGTCAAGATTTGTCCCTGACAGCTCCATCAGAGTTTTTTAATACCTTGTAAATATGGGGGAGTGGTCAAAGGTTACCTTGATTTGGGAACAGTAATAAATGCAACGGTGAAACCCTGATTACCAAAAATTTCATTACCATCCATCAAGGACTGAATCAGGTTTGTGAAAATCAGAAAGTTCCTTGACTGAGATTCATTCACAGCCTCTGTCACAGAACATTCACCTCTAATAATTTTCTCGTATCTTCAAAACCCGCTATCCTCATTAATTCGATGTCTTGTATTCTCTAGATAATCAAGGTTTCACTGGTTTACAAATGCAAATAGAACCCAGGGAAATTAACGCAACAACAAAGAATAAAGAGCCAAGAACAGGATTTAACACTTTTCCAATAAACATTTTGCTGGCTTAAGCATTAACACATAGACCACTCTGGACAGGGGCAGGCGGGGTACAGAGTAGAAAAGAGCTTTTTTAAATTATAACAGTTTTTTCATTTAAAAAAGTCCCGCCCAATTTCTCCAAAGATGACACATGGATTCACACACGCACACGCACACACACACACACACACACACACACACACACACACACGCACACACGCACGCACACACATGCATGCACACACACTGCACAATGATGCTATTAAATACAAATCATTATTGCAAAATAATCCCACCTTCCACATGATAACTATAGATAGCATTTGCTTTGCCTGTTAATCGTGTTCAATACTCATGTCACCTTGAAGAGGAGCTTTGTCCTCACCCACAAACATCAGAATGCTCCTGCCTGTATATGGATGGTTGAGGGAAGGTAGCACTGGGTATCTGTGGAGCTAACAATAAATTTCCTAAATAGAGTCCAGTGTGACACATTGCTCAACATTCAGGAGACACTAGAAGGCAGGTCCATCATAATTGCTATAATCAGCACTGGTTAATCGTTTCATGTTTGAAACAGCGTACACTAGGCAATGTCACACGGATTAGAGGCATCAAGCAAAACGAGCTGCTTCTCAGTGGGTGGGTTGACTGAACAAATTATATGGTATTTTGACAGTCATTTTGTCATGCCAACATCTGCAGCTATGAAATGGGTCCCCCAAGCAGGGTCATAGGTTAAGATTCTGGTGGATCTTGTTCTTGTTTTGTTTTGTCCATTTGGAAAGTATACGTGTTCTGTTTTGCTTTGGCACCTGAGACATATCTGTTTAATTGGGGTATGGAATAAACCATCCAAGTAACCATTTCCATTTAAAGTTAAAAGATTCTGAGCATTTCTCCTAGACAGCAGATTGCAGGATGGGATATTTTGTTTTTGGGAAGGCACTGGCATGGGAAATATCTGTTCCATCAATCTCGATAATTGCTTGCCTTGAATAATTGAGAAGAAATCAATAGTTACTCAAATATCCTCCTCTTTTGAAGCTATTTTTTTCTTCCTCTCTTGGACTGAATGTAAGCAGCTCTTGAGCAGAGACTTGGCTTTTTCCTCCGAGCCAGTGATTAAGTTAAAATTCAATACCTTCTCTACATGTAAATAACCTGCTAGTTGATTTGATGGTTGTGAATTTAATAAATACATTAGGAACAGATGTAGCCTGGGATTAATCATCTCATGGACTGGGGGAATATATCTTGGATAATATATAAACGGAAAAAAATGGAAACTAGCATACCTTTTATTAGCTTAAAATTCACTACAAAAGCACATTACATTTGGGGGTCTTGATGGTGCCCATCCTATTAAAAAATTCAACAAGTAGAGAGATTTTACCGCATATTGTACCATCGATGCTGAAATCACATAGAAACATGCCAAGTCCAACTGAGTTCTTACCTGATATTTATAACCTCATGTTTATTTCATGTCATCTAGTACCAAAGTTCTGTTGGTTAATGAACAAACTAGATGGTTTAAGTCTGAGCTGTTTCTTTATCAAGCAAACCTTGTACTAAACAACACGAGACAAAAAAACAAACATGAAAGACCTCTGTTTTCCTTGGAGTTCTAATTTTACTTACGGAGATGAGATAGATACATGCCAGAAGCGATCCAGAGTTGTTGTCCTTAAAATAACCTTATTAGTCTTATCCACTCAGAAAACACAATGGTCCTTGCCACGGCCCCGCTGGGTTTTGTAGTTATCCTCTAGCTACCATAAAGAAGCTCACAATTTGGTAGAAAGTCAACAAATATTCTGACAAAGGACAAAAACAACCACAAAGTAAGTTGGTTGAAGTGTTAAAAAAACAAAATGATGGTGTCTGTGTTTGAGATTAGAAACAATTATAGAAAAGGGTTGTATTTGAACAAAGGTGCACACAAGGTGATACTGGTGAAAGAGTATCATGGGTGAGGAACTGTGTGGAGTTAAAGCAAAAAGAGATGCGAAGGGCACCTAAGGTTATTAAAGTTATCATTGAACATGATCCCTTCTCTGATGTTGATATTGATACACACACACACACACACACACACACACATATGTATATATATACACATACATACATACATACACACACAACCCTACATGTTTCCTACTGGATTTCACCAACAATTGACACCAGAAGGAACAAAAGGGAAGATGAGTGTGTGAAGATATTCCTTTTCCTACTTTTAATGCCTTGTCTTTAATAGCACTGTAGCAAGGCCTTCATTTAAGCCTTGATATTGATCCAGTCTTATCCATCTTATCCTTCTTATCCTTCTCCCTTATTATCTTTACTCAAAACCACTTCTCACTAAGCCTTGAGACTCCTGTAGCATCCTGCTAGCATATCTCCAAGAGGCATCAGACATTATCCCTCCTCAGAGATATAGTTATAAAGATGCGTGAAGTCTCACACCAACACTATTAAGTTTCAAAGAAATCCACCCCACCCCATTCTTGTAATTTCTCAGTCCAGATAATACACCACCTATGTGAGCAAATTACTGTCAAGAGTTACTTTGGTGCCTCGTACCCATTTCAGTCCTCGACACCAATTATCCTATTTTTTAATAGTCTTTTTCTGTTAAATACCTCAGACGCTTATTTTTCTGACTGGAACTTGATTATGTCCATAAATGATGAGGGGCTGTAGTTTGAAAGGCTAGATGCACAGAGGGACAAGAGGCTAGAATGCTAGGGGCATTTGTCCAGTTGTGTTTATACAGACATTGCAGAGTTTGGGAAATGGACAATGGGCAGCTTTCAAATGTAGTAAGAGCAGCTAGAGTTTTAAAGGAAAGGAAAGCTGAAACTAGATGAAAATAGACTGGAGACAAGGAGGACAGATACTCATCAAGAATGGGTTGGCTTGAGCAACAGAGAGGAGAAGAGAGGAGGCAAACTGAAGGCTTGTTTACATAACAAATGCAGTGGATTTTAAGGTGACATTTGACTAGGTCCATCACAAAGAAATTTAAAAAAGGAACCAGAAGAGAAATTCAGTCAAGAAGTTAATGGTACTTTTGGACTTATTGACTCTGCCTGTAAGTTCTCCTCAAATCTTTTGTTATTACATTGGTAAAGAAAGCTATATCAAAGGTTCTGAGACAGTTCATTATAAGATGGAATGGAATGCCGGTGGTGAAGGTCATTTGTCATCAGACACACAAAGTACACAGTCTCATGGTAGGAGAGTATCGATCATGCCAACGTGATGACTAATGATCTAGGAGAGCCTGAAGAGTACCAGCTTCAGCCATATGCAGAGAAAGCAGCAGTATGAGGAATGGCCAGAAGGAAAATACCAACAAAATGCAGCAGTCACATGAGACCATAGAAAATAATCATAAAAAATGCTTCCTGTTATGAAGACCACCTATAAATTAACAAATGAAGTGGAAAAGGAGAAGCAGATTTGAATTGGACAGAGCAACTGTGTGATTTACATCTTGACTGAATCAGCCAGAAAGGGTTGAGGTCATCACAATTTATGGAAGTCCCTGGACATCGGTTTCCTATCAGTTGATAGGAGTAGGTACCAATATTTTGGAGATTCCAACCCCCAAAGGATATTAGGCAATGGCTAGATTGCATTTATTTATTTATTTATCTATCTATTTTATTTGTCGCAAATGGAACAGATAGCATATTGTGGATGGGTAGAGGCCATGGATGTGCTAAATGTCCCTAGAAGAATGGCTGGGACAGCATCCTTTCTAAAGAAGGACTTATAATCGACAAAAGGGTAAATGATAACATGGAGTTGGAGAACAGCCATGTCAATAAAGTAAAACAGCTGCTTCTGGTGTATACTGGGGAAAAAGAGCAGGACACACAGTTTTGTCAGTTCTAGATCAAAATAACGAGTTTTCAGAGGCACAGCCATGGAATGAAAGGCTTGTAGGTCTGTGGGTAACGTGCATGTAGGTAACTCAGAAAATGCCAGAGCAGATAATCAATACTCGCTTACAGCAGCAGAAGAGAGGGATGCAAGCGTATCCTACTCATCATTGCCCTTCCCCATTGAAGCAATGATACCAGCACTCCTGGACACGTTTCAAAACCACCTAGCCAAGATCTGGGCCGTATCCAGTTCAGGGGTGAACTACAGTGTCAGTCCATGCATAGTGCACTTTATCACTTGAAGAGTCTGGAGTAGCACAGTGAATGGTATTAGACAGCACAATGCTCCTTTGTACTTAGATATGGCTGACTCCATGCCTGGAAGTTATGGAACCATTCCTTCGACAACATTTCACACTACATCTCTAGCTAATGTGATTTCAAACTACAGGGATGAGGCAGAGCTATCTATTAACAACATTCTGAATGCTCCAACTCCTAGAGTTCTACTGACATAGGGAGGTCCAAATTCAGATCAGGCCCCACAACAATAAAAGTAGAAATACCAAAGGTCTAGGCTGAGAGTGAGAATCCTGCTGACATCTATAGCATCATTTCTGTCTTGCCAGGCATAGGAGACTTCTGTGATTTCAAGGTTTGGCTTCTCCAAAACTCATGTTGACAGCTTAGTTGACGTTGTAACATTGTTAAGAAGTGAGACCTTTCCAAAGTATTATCAAGAATGAACTAATGCACACACGATGGCTAATGGGGATTTCCCTTTCAACCACATGAAGCCTTCCAGCATTTTATGATAAAATACTAGAATTTTATGATAAGAAACTGGAACTTTAGCTCATAAATAGCTATTTATTATTATAAATTAGTCTGTGACATTCTGCTATGGTAACACAAAATGAACTAAAATGAAATGTCGCTATTTAATAATGGAACTTTTTTATACTGAACTATAGAATCCTTTTCATCACAAAGTTCTAAGCATCAATCATTAACTTGTGGAGCTGGCGTGAGAACGAAAACCCAGTACAATGTTCATGATCTTTTATTCTGTACAGCATGAAGCTGTAGATTAAAGTGCTGGAAAATTTTACCTAATACATTTTTTCAGTTATCTTTCTTTGGTGTTTTTTTTTCTATATGGATCAGCTGAATTTAGTAAGGAACTACAGAAATGACCCCCAAAAGTATAATCTTTCAAACTGAATTAGTTGGTGATATTTATTTTAAGTTTATCTATAATTTCTTTATTGTTATTGATTGTAAAGGGGCTTATTTCAAAGTAATCAGGAAGGCTCATTTTAAATCCTTATATCGCTTTGCCCAACAATTGGATGTGAATAGATTTGGTTGATACAATTTTTTCTGTTATGACATCTGGGTCAAATATAAGCGCTGACCTCCTTTTGTAATAGCCTGGACTGTTTCCTTTATTAAATTTTCTTTTTGCTGTTGATAAGAGTAACTTATTTATGGCATGGCCAATATAATAGCATTATGACCTGATACCTTCTGATACTCCAGTCTTTGGAATGCTTTCCAATAATTAACAAGATAACCAGACATTGGCAGATAAAGGTTATTATATTACTGTGAGACTGAAACCGAGTTGTGGCCAGAAGATGAGGTGTGAAGTCTTAATTAGATATAAGTTAGATGAAAAAGCACGTGCGGGAGAGCTCTGCTTACAGCTTTAGTAAGCCACAAAAAGCAGACACAACAAGGTCTTAGAATTGCCATGATCTCTAAAACTACTCCCTAATTTCACTGGAAGAGGGAATATATTTTTTATTAGCTTGTTTTTCTGAACTTTGGATGAGGAAAATCAGAAGAATGTCACTAAATTTTCTAGGTTCTTAAGCAGTTTTTTATTTTGTTTTGTTTTGTTTACTGAGGCAGGTTTGGGTGTGTGTGTGGGAGGAAGGGCATGTAGGTGTGCATTGTATGTGTATATGTGTGCAAAATGCATGTGCATGTATATGTGTGTGCATATGTGTGTGTTAAATATTTTGTATGTGCATGTGATTGGGTGTCTATGCATGCACATGTATGTATGTATAAGTATGGGTGTGTTTATGCTTTGTATATAGATATGTGGGTGTTTCTTGAACACTATAAATCTACTCTTCCCAAAAAACAAGGTATTTTCAAAATATGAATTACAAAATCTTGAATTTTTCCTTCTATTATTCTTCGATGGAACATGTAGAAAAACAGACCTAGAAAATGCTCCTATATATTCAAAGACAGCAAAAACAGGACTTAGTGTCATTTTCTTGTCTATTCATTTTCCTTTAGGAAACCAAAAGGGTCATATTCCCACATGGTCCACAATGATCCATCACATTACCAAAGAGATTTTTCTCTCTGTTTGTGTTTGTTTCAAAGCTATACATTTAGGCTAGCTCTGTCAAGTGAGCTGCTGCTATGCTTGAGCAATGCTGGGTCTATATTTATAGACTTGAAAGTTTTCTCTTTTTTTAGCTTTGTCTCCTGCTGGAATCGATGCAATGTGTTACCATGACAGCTTTTCCTTGATGGCTGTATTAAAAGTGACCTCCTTCACCTTCACCACCTGAACCAAGCCCAGGATCACGCTGAGGGAAGATGTTCTGAATTGTTCCATCCTTTGCAAAGAAACGCCAAAGAGCAACAACCCCACCAAACAGGGTAATAACAAAATGGGCACGAAAGCACTGCACTGAGGTTCTATGCGGTGTTTGAGAGCTGGCAGCGAGGCTGAAGGCATGTTCTGACCCATTTACACAGCCTTTGTGCCTGTTTTACTATACGAGCAAGACAGAAAATAGAACATGCGTAGTTAGATCTGCGTCTGCAAAACTTTACAGCCTGCAGTGGAGTTTAGGGAGCAAGTTCTGGACACACCAACTACATTCCCCCATCTTTTACTACCTGTGCTCATGAGATGGTCACGTGGTAGGTGGTTTGGTTTTTAATCCTGAATTCTGGTTCAGATAGTGCATTTTTACTTTTGAGACACTTTGACCTTACCATGAACTGCCTAGCACATCTGTCCCATCTGCCTTTAACTAAACATTTTCAGGTGGTGAGTATTGGGCCAGAATAATAATAATGCTAATGCTAATATACATGTATGCTTATGGCTTGTCATTCTGTGAAAACCAAACATTAAGAAAAAGAGTCGCTTTTCTAAACTCCTTGGGTTTTATTTGTGTGTGTGTGTGTGTGTGTATACATGTGCTAGAGGCCAACCCCAAGTACTGTTTCTGAGGTAATGTCTACCTTTTTTTTTTCTGAGGCAGGGTCTCTCACTCTGTTGAACTTTCCTAAGTATGTGCTGCTAATCAAGTAGCTTCCTTGGATCTGCCTCTGCCCTCCTGAGCACTGGGGTTGACAAGCACATCATCATGCCTGGCCTTTTGGATGGATTCTGGGTATAGACTATTCAGGCCATCAACTGGCAAAGTAAGTTCTTCATTACCATATCTGTCCTCTTAGCCCATGACTATTGATGATGGAAGCCTATCAATCAAAAGAAAATAAGAATTTCTCCCTCATTTGATAAGATCCTGGCTTGATAAAGACGATTGGACATGCAAAACTTTCTATGAGTTTTGATGATAGACTTATAACTATTTTAATTCGATTTGTTTTGCCTGGGGTCTAAGTTGGCATCCCAAGGAACAAGATGATTTTTGTTTCTCATATGGACGAATAGCATAAGGTAGGATGAGAAGAAATTAAGCCTGTATTTGAGTCTCAACTCTATAGTAAATGCAGTGGGCAACTGAGAAATCAAGAACCTTTTGGAGCTCTTTTCACTTCTAAAGCAGAGATAATAGCACTTGTTCTGTTGCCCACCTCAAGTTGCTGAGGAGGCTTGATGGATTACAGAATAGTCTCTGAAGGACAAAATACGCCTAAATGGTAAGTTGTTCAGTTCTCTCTCTTTAGGCTAAAGGTTCCAAATTCAGGGTGGATGAGCAAGGTGTTAGTCGGTCAGCTGATGAATCCCTTACATCTCAATCCAAGAGTCCTGAAGTGAGAAGGAAAATGCCCTCCCTTGAAGGCAGCATCTGCATACATTCTGAGGATAGGAATGTTAGAGAGCCTGAGTCAAAGCACTTTGGTTGTGAACATTTGTATTCAGTTGCTGTGTACCCACAGAGTCTTGCAAGGTCACTTTGGAATGGCAGTGCCTCTTTCTCTCAGAGTAAATTATAATCATTTATGTGTGTATTACTAGTCAGCATATAGACTGTAAAATTCCAAAGGACATGAGAAGTGAAGCAGAGGAAAGAACCAGCAACCAGCTCAACTCACCTTTTCCTATTTAGTGAAGTTGGGGGAACCAGACAGAGACTGAAGCAACATGACCGAATCTGAAAGTCATCATGTGGAAGGAACCCTGACTGCCCTTTCACCTATGCTGTGTCTATCCCCTTCAGGAGCAGTGGAAAAGTCAAGCATGGCCCTATGTACAGCATCCAGTCTGCTTGATTAAAGCACAAACCTGGCGAGTAGGGCTTGAAACGGTTCGGGTCTGTCAGAATTGTGGAGGCTGTCATCTCCTCATCAGGGACAGCAGGTTCTGACCCGAGGGAGCAGCCATCCTC
>NC_046156.1:163718493-163786108 GCF_011064425.1 Rattus rattus
ATCAAGAATGAACTAATGCACATATGATGGCTAATGGGGATTTCCCTTTCAACCACGTGAAGCCTTCTAGCATTTTATGATAAAATACTAGAATTTTATGAAAAAAAACTGGATCATAAATAGCTATTTATTATTATAAATTAGTCTGTGACATTCTGCTTTGGTAACACAAAATGAACTAAAATGAAATGTCGCTATTTAATAATGGAACTTTTTTATACTGAACTATAGAATCCTTTTCATCACAAAGTTCTAAGCATCAATCATTAACTTGTGGAGCTGGCGTGAGAACGAAAACCCAGTACAATGTTCATGATCTTTTATTCTGTACAGCATGAAGTTGTAGATTAAAGTGCTGGAAAAATTTTACCTAATATATTTTTTCAGTTATCTCTCTTTGGTGTTTTTTTTTTCTATATGGATCAGCTGAATTTAGTAAGGAACTACAGAAATGACCCCCAAAAGTATAATCTTTCAAACTGAATTAGTTGGTGATATTTATTTTAAGTTTATCTATAATTTCTTTATTGTTATTGATTGTAAAGGGGCTTCTTATTTCAGTAATCAGGAAGGCTCATTTTTAAATCCCTTATATAACCTTTGCCCAACAATTGGATGTGAATAGATACTTGGTTGATACAATTTTTTCTGTTATGGTGACATCTGAGTCAAATATAGAAAGAGCTGACATTCCTTGGGTAATAGCCTGACTGTTCCCTTTATTAAATTTTCTTTTTGCTGTTGATAAGAGTAACTTATTTATGGCATGGCCAATATAATAGCACATGACCTGATACCTTCTGATACTCCAGTCTTTGGAATGCTTTCCAATAGTGTGCCTAAGATAACCAGAAGACATTGGCAGATAAGGTTATTATATTAATGTGAGGCTGAAACCGAGTTGTGTGGCCAGAAGATGAGGTGTGAAGTCTTAGTGGGTAAGTTGGAGTAAGCACGGTACCGGGAGAGCTCTGCTTACAGCTTTAGTAAGCCACAAAAGCAGACACATGAGGTCTCAGAATTGCTATGATCTCTAAAACTACTCCTAATTTCACAGGAAGGAAGAGTAGGGAATACTATTTTCTTTATTACTTCTGTTTTTTTTTCTGGACTTTGGATGAGGAAAGCCAGAAGAGTATCACTAAATTTTTCAGGTTCTTAAGAGTTTTTTATTTTGTTTTGTTTTGTTTGGTGAGGCAGGTTTGGGTGTGTGTGGGGGAAGGGCATGTAGGTGTGCATTGTATGTGTATATGTGTGCAAATGCATGTGATGCATGTATATGTGTGCATATGTATGTGTGTATAAATATTTGTATGTGCATGTGATTGGTGTCTATGCATGCACATGTATGTATGTATAAGTATGGGTGTGTTTATGTGTGCTTTGTGTATATAGATATGTGGGTGTTCTTGAACACTATATAATCTGCTCTTCCCAAAAAACAAGGTATTTTCAAAATATGAATTACAAAATCTTGAATTCTTTCCCTTCTATTAGTCTTCGCTGGAACATGTCGAAAAGCAGACCTAGAAAATGCTCCTATATATTCAAAGACAGCAGCAAACAGGACTTAATGTCATTCCTTGTCCTATTCATTTTTCCTTTAGAAACCAAAAGGGTCACTTATTCCCACATGGTCACAATGATCCATCACATTACCAAAGAGATTTCTCTCTCTCTTTGTGTTTGGTTCAAAGCTATACATTTGGGCTGGCTCTGTCCGTGAGCTGCTGCTATGCTTGAGCAATGCTGGATCTATATTTATAGACTTGAAAGTTTCTCTTTTTGGCTTTGTCTCCTATACTTCAAGGAATCGATGCAATGTGTTACCATGACAGCTTTCCTTGATGGCTGTATTAATAAAGTGACCTCTACCTTCACCACCTGAACCAAGCCCAGGATCGCTGAGGGAAAGATGTTCCAAATTGTTCCCATCCTTTGCAAAGAAACGTCAAAGAGCAAATAACCCCCACCAAACAGGGTAATAACAAAGGCACGAGCACTGCACTGAGGTCTTATGCGGGTGTTTGAGAGCTGGCAGCGGGGAGCTGAAGCGCCATGTTCTGACCCATTTACACAGCCTTTGTGCCTGTTTTACTATAATGTGAGCAAGACAGAAAATAGAACATGCGAGTTAGATCCTGCGGTCTGCAAAACTTTACAGCCTGCAGTGGAGTTTGGGAGCAAGTTCTAGACACACCAACTACATTCCCCATCTTTTACTTACCTGTGCTCATGAGAGATGGCTTGGCGTGGTAGGAAAAATGGTTGGGAGCCATTAATCCTGAATTCTGGTTCAGATAGTCACATTTTTACTTTGAGACACTTTGACCTTACCATGAACTGCCTAGTGACATCTGTCCATCTGCCTTTTAACTAAATATTTTTCAGGTGGTGAGTATATATTGGGCCAGAATAATAATAATGCTAATGCTAATATACATGTGTGCTTGTGGCTTGTCATTCTGTGAAAACCAAAACATTAAGAAAAAGAGTCGCTTTTCTAAACTCCCTTGGGTTTTATTTGTGTGTGTGTGTGTGTGTGTGTATACATGTGTGCAAAGGCTAGAGGCCAGCCCCAAGTACTGTTTCTGAGGTAATGTCTACCTTTTTTTTTCTGAGGCAGGGTCTCTCACTCTGTTGGAACTTTCTAAGTATGTGCTGCTAACTGGCCAGGTAGCCCCATGGATCCTCTTGCCTCTGCCTCCTGAGCACTGGGGTTGACAAGCTTGCATCATCATGCCTGGCCTTTTTTGGATGGATTCTGGGTATCGTATTCAGGCCATCATGCTGGCAAAGTAAGTGCTTTATTACCATATCTGTCTCCCTAGCCCCGCATGACTATTATTGATAGGAAGCCTATCAATCAAAAGAAAATAATTGGGAATTTCTCCCTCATTTGATAAGATCTCTGGCTTGATAAGATGATTGGACATGTGCATTTCTATGAGTTTTTGATGATAGACTTAGTAACTATTTTCGTTCGATTTGTTTTGCCTGGGAGTCTAAGTTGGCATCCCAAGGAACAAGATAGATTTTTGTTTCTCATATGGACGAATAGCATAAGGTAGGATGAGAAGAATTAGAGTCTGTATTTGAGTCTCAACTCTATGGTAAATGCAGTGGGTGAACTGGAGGAAATCAGTTAACCTTTTGGAGCTCTCTTTCTTCACTTCTAAAGCAGAGATAATAGCACTTGTTCTGTTTGCCCACCTCAAGATGCTGGGAGGCTTGAGATGGATTACATAGGAATGTTCTACGAAGGACAAAATACAGCCTAAGTAAGCTGTTCAGTTCTCTCTTTAGACTAAGGTTCGAAATTCAGGGTGGATGAGCAAGGTGTTAATTCGGTCAGGCTGATGAATTCCTTACATCTCCAATCCAAGAGTCCTGAAGTGAGAAGGAAAGCGAATGCCCTCCCTTGAAGGCAGCATCTGCATACATTCTGAGGATAGGAATCGTGAGAGAGCCTGGAGTCAAAGCACTTGGTTGTGAACATTTGTATTCAGTTGCTGTGTACTCCACAGAGTCTTGCAAGGTCACTTTGGAATGGCAGTGCCCTTTCTCTCAGAGGTGAAATTTATACTCATTTATGTGTATTTATCAGTCAGCATACAGGACTGTGGTGTGATTCCAAAGGAGCATAGGTGTATGTTGGGGAAGGTGATGGAGAACCAGCAACCTGCAGCTCAACTCACCTTTTCCTATTTAGTGTGAAGGTTGGGGGAACCAGACAGAGACTGAAGCAACACACCGGAATCTGAAAGTCATCATGTGGAAGGAACCCTGACTGCTCCCTTTCAACCTATGCTGTGTCTGTCCCCTTCAGGAGCAGTGGTGGTGCCAAGCATGGCCCTTATGTGACAGCATCCAGTCTGCTTGATTTCAAAGCAACAAACCCAAGGAGCAGGGCTGAACGGTCGGTCTGTCAGGAACTGTGTGGAGGCTGTCATCTCCTTAATCAGGGACAGCAGGTTCTGACCCGAGGGAGCAGCCATCCTCTTGTGGTCCATCTGTTAGCCAAGCACTTGTTATGGGAGTGATCTTTTCTCTTGTGCCACCCAGGAAAACGCTGCTTTCAACACCATAGAAAAGCCCCATTTATTTTAAAGGAGACATATCTACATTATTATCCAGCAGATGTGGAGAGGTGACAGGTAACTCCAAGGCGGGAGGAACAAGCACCATCTACATACCTTAAAGGCTTTGGCTTTACAGCACACACACACACACACACACACACACACACACGCACACACACACACACACACACACAAACCTCAACTGATATCGAGAAAAGAGTTAATTCGTGGCAAATCCTACAAGCCTAAGGCCAGACACCTTTCCCAAAGTGATCGTTACTGGTGTATTGAAATCCTATTTAGGTCAACACTTTTGGACACAGACATAGGCAAGGTGCTCATAGAGACAGTCCTGAGAAATCACAGATTTTCTCCTTTGGTATCACAAAAGACACTTTTCTCATCTAATGAAAAGGTGCAACCTCTACTCTGGGCTGAAGGTGAAAGAAGGCTGCTGTGGGAGGCATCTTCACACGCAAGGGCAACACACATCCGGGAATAGCTCATCCTTCCCGAGTACAAGTCATTGTGTCAAGAGAAAAGCAGATGCGGGCTCTCTTCCACGATGAGATGTTTACCCGTGCCCTGCTCCATCAATGCAGATCTGTTGTGCCTTCCACATTTTACAGAATGAAAGCCTTAGCAAAGCAATTGGGATAAATTGTAACCAAATATGACCCATGTTTATCTCTGGTTGTTGAGAGAAGAATTGATTTTTATCAGTTTAAATTTTGTCTTTATACTATTTTATTCTCTCCAAATTTGCACTGAAGAAATATATAGTAATTTGAACATAAAGAGAATGCATTATTTTTGGAGAAAAGTATTTTCACTGAAATGATAAAAGCAATTCATTTCATAAGTGACTCCCACCACCACATCCTGCAAAATTTAGTATTTGTGATATTAATGTATATTTCTAACAATGCTGCCATTATCCTAAATGTCCCAAAATGTCTCAAAAAAATAAGTGGGATCCTATGTGGTCCCCAACTCAAAACGAGTAATCCAGATACTGGCTCCGTCTTTTACCAAGCATTCCAGTCTCTGGCAAGAAGAGAACCAGCAGAACTTGCAGAGAGCCAACAGTATCTGAAGACAGATGTTGTTTTGGTAACTGGCGAAGATGGAGCGAACGTCTAGACATTGTTGTCTTTGAAGATCAAGCCTCAGTAATTGCTGAGATAAAATATACTACCTCTTCTCCAGGGAGAGGGAGTCATAGTTAGAGCAACTTAAAGCCTCTTTTATGAAGCCTGAGCTTACAGGACTTCAACCTTCTACCTTTATAAATGGTGAGCTCCCCTGATTACCTGTTTCCCGTTCACTAGTTATATCAAGAAAGGCACACTCTTTCTGTTCAATAGAAATTTATTAAGTGAATACGTAAAATTCATCTAGTTTTTCCTCTGCCACTTTGTGAATAATCATGCCTATCATTAGTAAGCAGACAATGTGTTAGATATTGGGTCAGACGGAAAGCTTAAAGGTCAAAGGGCAAGAAATGAAATTTTCCCTTGATGACCTCCTTTTAGTCATCTGAAATCAGAGCTATGCATGTTTGCTAAATCAAGTTTGAGAAGATGATCACAAGGTGTGTTTTGAAGGGAGGAACATGTGAAAGATTGACAGGGTGTAGGAGAAGCAAACCAAGAGTACTTGGGAAAATCACTTGGTGGTGTTTATCCAACTCAGGTTGGACACTGTGATGTACTAGAGGTCCCTAGTCATGGATTTTAAGGAGGAAACATTAACAATAGAAGGGCAGGGATATGTATTAAGGTTTCTTCTTTTGATGATTCAAAATATACTGGGGAAGGGATGGAAGAGAGGAGAAAGAGCAAGGAAGGCTAGTATTTGAAGACAAGGGACCAGAAACATTTCTCTCACTTTTTAGTAAGCAACACACATCAGTTCTTGTTATGATCAGAGCATTGTGAGTGATATGATGGGGGAGAATGGTGTCTTCAAGGCCCTGAAGGAAATTAGTAACCTTTTTTGTTCGGTTTTCAACTGGGAAGGTGATTAGTTAAATTTGAACACAGGCTAAAAGTCTGGTTGGAGTTACTTCATGAAGGGGGGTCGCAGACCTGTGGAGACGTCACAAACAGGAGCAAGAAGATCTTCTGTTAAAATGATGTAGGGATTATGGAAGATAATCTTCATAACCCCATACTGTGTTGAATAGAAATTTGTAACCTATTGTACATCCTGAGGAGAAGAAAGAAGACGAGGAGGAGAAGGAGGAGGAGAAGTAGGAAGGAGGAGGAGGGGGAGGAAGAGGAGAAGGTAGAGAAACTATTATGTGCCTTTGATATCCAGCATTATGAAACACAAGTGCCATTAATATCCAAGTGTGTGTGTGTGTGTGTGTGTGTAGTGTAGTATAGTGTAGTGTTGTGTTTTAAAGAGAATTTTAATGTCTTTGAGTATTTTATAAATCTAAAATATAATTTGAGTTTCCTGTTTGTCAAGCTATAGCCAAATGTCTCCTTAGAGACTTAATTTTCCGATGTATACTTGGCAAGAGAGTTCTAAATATGGTCTAAGCCCTCTTAGGATTTCTAAACAGCAGGAATATTTAAGTATGAAAAATAGCTACTGAAATCACACAGCAGTAACTTTTCTTAATGATTTTTTTTCTCTGGGAATCACTGTAATTCACTCTTGTCCACCTCCTGACAATGTCAAACTAAGTCTTAAGAGGTGATTTTATAATGTCAGGAAGAAACAAAGCCATTTCCTTGTTAATGCCAATGTCAAAGCAAAATGAATTGGTGTCAATAAATTCAAGGTGAGGAAAACAGCATTATGGAATCAAGAGAATGTGCAAAATGATGACAGGACTCATTTAGGGATGCCTGACTCTGAGTGAAAATGATTGCTAATTTCCAAAATGCATTTGCTAATGCACTGGAGCCCAAACATTTAATTTTTCTAAAATACTTCACTGAAGTTAAGAAAGGACAAAGAGGTGACAGTTACGGAGCGAGTCCCAAGCAAATCTTTTCAGTAATGTTACTGTGGATCGCAGCAGTGCACATTGTCCTTTCCTATCTATGAATCGCAGTGACATCAAAATTTGAAATGTAAAGCTTAATATTTAATTGCCTATAATGGTAGCATCCAAAGGTATACCTTTACATGTGGACACCATTACTCTGGGCTCTCGATTTGGGAATACTCATGCTCTCCCTTTCCCACCATTTTGTATGGCTGTTGTGAACAGGAAGAACCACTTAACTGGTAATCATCTGTAAGTGCTTTGCAACTGCTAGGCACCACTCTAAGTCCGACAATCAAAACAGAGACCCCCAGCACCTTAGAGACAGTCTGCCTCGTGGACTCTGTGCCTTCCAGTTCACCTTTATCATTAATAAATTCTAGCTTAGCTTCCTTGGTGCCTGATAAGTTCTTGCCAAACTGAAAAGGAAAGACAATAAAATTTTCTACAATCCCTTCAGTGATAGAATTGTTTACCACTGAAGATCGTTCCTGTTTCTTTAAGAGACAGAAAACCCAATAGAAGCCCTCACTTAAGAAAAGAAGGTTTCATGGGATGCTACACCAGCTTGTGAGCTGTGCTTCCTCACTTCATGGAATAGAACTTTTTACCAAAACTGAACTTCACACAGGAAGGGGGAGAATAGAGCTCTGTCCTGAGAGCTACAGGAGCTGTTTCTGAGCTGGTTAAGCAAAAGCCATTGAAAGTTTAACCTGAGGGGGGCAATGAAGTCCCTGAAGGGATCTGAGTGACATTTGAAAGCTCTTCCTTCCGAGAGCAAAGCTGTGGGGTGTCAAGAGGTGGGGAAGATACTTCAATGAAGAAACTGTGTCTGGCAAGACACATGGAAAAGCTGTGTCTTCAGGGACATCAGATCCAGATGCAGGAAGAGTAAGATGGTGGGTTGGTTTGGATTGAATTGGGAGCCTGCGTGTATTATTTAAAGTGCAGAAAAAAGATGTTAGCTTCTGTCTAAAGCAGGTGAAGCTTTACCAAGGTTAGGTTAAGCATGAATGAAGACGATTTGGGTTGGAGTTGGGCAAGAGTCATCACAGGACATGTTTAAAATACATTCTTCTGCACCTTTTGCTTTCTTCCACGTTTATTTTATTTTTTTTTATGTTTTGAATTTATGCCCCTAATGAGACTAATAAGATTTTCCTAAAATGTAAACTGCTTGAAGATAAAGATTCTGCCTGTTTTGGTTTTGGTATTCAATGCCCAGAACGGCGCTTTGTAACAGACTGTGCTCAATGAATATCTGAGTATTTTCGAGTGAATGAATAAATGAAATATATAGAAAAAAATTCACATATTCCATATCCATCGCTTCCTTTTTGCTTCTAAAATAGCTCCCCAACTGTGTCAGTTCTTTCGGCCCTGAATTAAATCGCGCAGACGTGCTACAGCCAGATTGCGCTTCTTCAGAAAGCGTTTTCACAGAGCTCTCCACTCTTCCTCTCACTTGCAGCCTTCGGTGGCCCCCCACTGCTAATTGGATAACAGTGTAGCCCGGGTCCCTGGGGATGTGACTAGGATCTTCCTATCCTCTGCTTTGGCTCTACCAAACAGCCTTTCTTCTGCTAGCAAACTCACACGCACAGGGGCTCGCACTGGTGTCCGTACCGTTAAAATTAAAGTACCAGAAAATTTACATATGCTATAAATATCATCTTATTGAATATTCCAACAGCCAAGAAGAATAGACAGTACCAGTATCCGTATCATTACCAATATCAGTATTGATTAGTTCTACTTTATGGCAACCTATGGATCTTACTCGAGGACCACCTTGGAAGAGCAACGGATACAAGACTAGGAGTATTGACTCTGGCTCTTTAGCATTGCCCATTATTCTGCTGACTCCTCAGGGACCCCAGATCATCCAACTGTATGTGTTCTTTCCTAAACCTTTCACCCATTCATCAAGGTCCAGCTTCTCGATAAGCCCCACCAGGAAGGCATCCCTGATTGTCTGAACCCACAGAAGTTTTCCTACCTTTGAAGGCGCATAGCAGATGGTTTAGCTAGTGAGACATGCATTGACGTGTGTGTAGATGGAATTGGAAGAGTCCAGATTTAAACTTTGGTTCCTCTGAACAAGCGCTGAATGATCGTGTGTGTAGGTCAACCAATCGTCACTTAATTCATCATACGGTGAATCTCATACCTGAAGTCTGCCTCAAAGGCTGTTATGTAGATTAAATGACTTAATACATACAACTAGAATAGAACAATTCCTGACGTATAGACAGACAGTCACTGTTTTGGGATTTTCTAAACCTGTGACAAATAGTCCTTGCCCATGTGCATTTCTTGTCTCCTGAACCGCAGTTCAGGCTGTAGAGGGAGGCCATTGCCTTGCCGCTTTCTTTGTCCACACTGATCAGTTGCTCATCACCAGGGGGGGACATTTGCTGACATTTTTCAGTGAGGAGAGCAGATACGTCCTTTATTTCTGTTACCTCAGACATGTCTTTTATCTTGGAATCCTAAGCATCTGGTTTTGTCTGATATGTCCTAGGAAATTCTCAGGAACTTTTCTCACTTTTCGAAACATGATTTGTTGGACAATCTCTCCATTTCCAAGGCTATGGGAGGAGGACATCATTTCTAGGGCATACGTGAAAGCAATCTGGGTTTTCATCCCTGAGCCTCCAAGTGGAGGTTTTGGAGAAGTCCCTCCGCTTAGTAGCATTCTATACATTTTTCTTCTATATTTTGACTTGTGGGAAGAAGGAGAGAAGCTTAGAGGGAAGATTAAAGCAAGCAGTGAAAGATCGGGGAAACATGTTTGGGCTGGGTGACAGGGAACTACCCACACGAACCTGCCCAGAGTGTGGAACCTGTCTTACATGGTGAGTGTTTCAGTTCTGTTTGTCTGCAGATAGGGATCATGGTTACATTTTTACAAACTTTAAGGTCTCATAATGAATTCTATCTTGAACTTAGCTCCTGTCTAGGCTACTTTACTCTAAGGATTAAAAACATGATTGGCTGTCACATGATTCTCATGAAAAAGTGTACAGAAAAGAGGCAAACTCTCTCTCTCTCTCTGTCCAAATGAGCATTCTAGTTTATTTGGGCAGTAGGCAAAGCCCTGTTCTGCACAACACCAGACACTTTCTTACTAATGGATGTGCTGTTTCATATTTGAGAGATCCAACTCCTGTTGGCTTATCTGATTTTATCTGCCAGGGCTCTGATTGTGTTTTTATAGGACTAGTGAGTGTAAGCTTATTAGTTATAGACCTAAAGCTCTCTGCTGCAACTCAACCCACATTCCCAGTGTGTCTGGCTATGACTACATCTGGCCATTCATATGAATCCAAGTCACAGCTTTCTGGACAATCGTGCCTTTTATACCAGGTGCTTGTAACTTGACAACAATTTTTAAAAATATCTTTCCATTTTGTTTGGGATCTGTTTTGGGTGTAAACCAAGATTTAACTAGGTTAATGGTGTTGCAGGTTATAACCCTTTATGCATGTCAAGTATACCTACAAAATTAAAGAATCTAGCCTGGAGTCTTAAGCCATGATTGGCTTGGATGGCTAGTTTATTCACTGATTGCAAGGCAAGGAAAGATTCATCTGAGAGCTTTAAAACTGCTTGTTTTGCAAATATGAAGGCTGTCGTGAGGCTCTTAGGACTGAAACATTCCCTTGAGAACAGAAGGGAAAGGACTCATGAAGACTCATGAAAGGGAAGTTATAAGACTCACATGACCCATTCCCAGGGGATAGGCAATGAGCAGTTGCAGTTAGGGAGGGGACTTTTCAGTGTAGCAGTCTGTAGGTTGGGCAGGGAGCACCTTGGATGCAGGTTTTGTGGATGTTACCTATGCTGGCAGAGTTTTCAATGATGTTGCCGGAGACACTCAGGCTTATGAAAGGAATCCCTTATCCACAATCCTGTAAGCAACCACAATGAATCCAGTGGTTTACTAAACTAACTGAAATGGAATCATATATTTGGTTTATTATTGGTATCCTACATGTGGCTAATAGACAATTGTTTTTCTTGCCCCTGGAAAAGTCATGCAAGAGAAGTCATGGCTAGAGAGGCTATTTGTCATCTGAGATATCCAAGTTGTGTCTCTAGTTTGGTGTAACTATCCAGCCCTTACAGTTCTTCAAAAGGTTTTCCTGAACACAAAGCTTATGTTTTCACTTGTGCTAAGAAGGGAGAAAGAAAAACACACCTCAGATATGCTGAGTTGAGAGCAAGGCTATCGTGTGAACTTGACCATGGAAGCTTCATCCTGCTGATGTCACTCATTTTAATTTTTGGAAAAAAATGTTTTAGAAGCCTCCTGTTAAACCTGTGGTTCAAGACCCCTTTGGAGGTTCAAAGGATACTTTCATGGAGGTTGCCTAAGACCACTGGGAAACAAAGATATTCACATTATGACTCATTACAGTTATGAAGTACTAATGAAAATAATTTTGTGGTTGGGCCGCCACTATGTGAGGAACTGTATCAAAGGTCAGAGCATTAGACAGTTGAGAATCTTGTCTAACAGAAAAGTCTGCAGATTTAGAACTACCACAAATCTTCCAAATTCACCCCAAACATTTGATTTCCCCTGCATTATAGATCTTACTGAACTTTGGCCACTGATGAGTGATGAAGGATACCGATTTGATAAGCATATGGCATTGAGTCCCAACGTTATCATCAGAACCCTTGCCTGGAATGGACCAGGGAGTAAAGTGTTTGAAAATCAAGTCTTGAAAAACACAGATGTATTTTTTTAAAACAACTTTCTGCTGAGAATCCTTGGATTTTGTTAGCTGCAATGCCTATACAGCTAAAACACTTTAATTAATATTATAGTTAGTCACTTGCTCTTTTATTCATTGTCTTGTTTGGAGGAGCCAGCGGAAAAAAAAACAAAGGAATCATAAATTGAAATTGTATCTTGTTCTTTGTAGAACTACATAACTCATACAACAAAACTTTATGACAAAGAATTCAGTCAGTAAAGAAGAATCATGCCCAAATTTCAAGATAAATGAATTTTTATGGCCAAGTGATAAACCATATAATATAGATTTAGCTTACAATGTTAACATCAATAGAGCCTAAACTACATTGCCAAGAGCAATAAAGTGAGAATAATGGGAAAAGATTGAATGGCCATATGAAAAAAAAAAAGTTTCCAGTGATTTCCAACCCTTTTCAGTTTATTTCTTGAGAAGCCCATAATGAATTCATATTGATGTGGGTGGCTTGACTAATGACATCAAAATGCAAGATCAATACATGCTAACTAGGCTAAAGAATTTATCTTAGAACATTCTTAATTGGAAACTAGTCCAGGCACATTGAAAACCTGAGGTGGGCATGGAGCAAGGAGAAAGGAGAAGTTTAATTTCCTGGCTGCTTTAATGATGGATTTGATCATTGGAGGTAGCCGGGTGAAGTCTGTCTATTACCAATGATTAAAGGAAATTAGGAAGGATTGTGAGTCATACAGACCCAGACTTGTATCCTAGATCAAAAACTCACTAGCTTTGGATCTTAAGATGATAATTGACCTTTTTGAGTCTTGACTCCCAAGAGTGTGAAATCGGTTACAGGGGGTTTTTACCCAGTTTGAGAGCTTTGGATCTGAAAACAGATACCAGTCTATTAAAAGATTGCCCACAGATGGTAACTATTTTGATTATAGAGAGGTTTATAAGAGATGAAATTAAATATGATACATCTAGTGAGTAACAAATCTTAGTTCTTTTATTTAGAAGAGATATTTAAAAATGATTTCTTTATATAGTCCCTCTGGGTTCAGTGATGAAAAGTAACCATGCTGATATATCATGGTAAGCACCACAACTGTGTTAAATGATAAAAAGAATGTGAAAGCTACCATTTGGTTTTTGAGCACTTGGTCTGTACTAACCTTTATTCTAAAGCACTTTTCATGCTTTGACTTAGTTAACTGCTCATCTTATGAGGTAGGAACCCTTGTACTGGCAGTTTCACACGAAGACTCCAACATTGAAGGAAGGCATCTGAGCCGTCAGGCTTGCATAAGGAACGGACGGCAATGGTTGGGATCAACCTGCTTTGAGGAAATAGTCACTAGGCTCTTTTATCTGACTGACCACCACACTGGACATCAAACAGTCACAACTTTGAGTGATGTTACTTGTTTTCTCATTTCTCTCTCCATGAAGCAGAATCAGGTAGAACTGACAGGACCAGGTACCTGCACGACACGGGCAATACTAAGGAAAAAGGCCCATCTCGGTTCTAACCTGCCTAGAAATTTAGATTTAGTACCAAGCGCAAAGACAGGTGCCGACTGACTTCCAGCTCTTTTAGCTTTCATCACCTGAACACAGCACAGTCTGCTCGTACCTCTTGCCTAGAAAACAGGTCTAACTCTCTCGTATCTGACTTCCCCATTGACACATGAAATCTATTGTCCACAGTGCTATAATACTCAGGGTTATTCTTTTTAAATAAAAACGTCTACAGCGTGACTCTCTCTTGCTAGATCTACTAGGCTAATAATAAAATCCGTACCTCTCACCCTGACTTCACAGATAGCGAGAGATGCAACGCCAGCCTCCCTCCATCTCCTCTCCACTTTCCCTCAGAGCTCTCCAGCCATACTTGTTGTCTTCCATTTTATGAGAGGGACCAATCTTGACTTCTATCTTCAGCAGGAGGTGAAATTCTTTCTAGAATACTCATCTTCCAGACTTTTCCCACTCTATCTCTTTATAACTCTTTTGATCTCTTGCTGAAGCAATACCCTTTCAGAGAGAACTTTTCTAAGGACACCACGTGATTTTCCCCCATCTCCTCAGGAGCTCAAGCTCAAGGTCTATGTCTGTGTGTCTGTCTTTCCTATAGTGCTAACCCCAGTATCCAGCTCCTGCTGCATGCATATTTATTGATTAAAATGAAGGTTGCCCAATGCAGCACACATCCTTCGGGACTTAAAATAGCACAGAGATAATGGGCTTCGCTGAGGCTCTTCTGATGGTTTTAATTGTGCTTCTACCTCAAACTTAGCTAAACTCTTCGACCTTTTGGCTTTAAGACCTGATAGATAAGTTTCAAGAAATGTGTTGCAGTGGTGTTTCTGTATGCAGCCTTGCTCCAGGGGAATATTATGCACTTGGCAATCCAGCAGAAAATCTGCCTCAGGGTAGAGATCATTCCTTGGTGATGGATGACCAGGTTTTTGCATTCGTTTCCATGGTTGGGCCGCCTCCTAATTTCTGGTTTGGCATAAGGAGGGGCTATAGGGTGTTGTGCTGTGTGTGTGGGACTCTCCAATAATCAGAGCTATTCTTTTTACACAAGGTTAAGTCTTCTCTCTCGAGCCTCCCAGCTAAGACGCCAGCTATATAAATATTTGCAAGAAGTCAATATTATACCACTAGCCATGGAGGGAATTATTTTATATCCCAAATAGGAAAGTATTGGATTTCTTTGTGGCATCTAATTGCCAAGCTTATTCCAAAGTGCAAAATTGGTCCTGCTTGCTGAAATATTATCTCTTGGAAAACAGATGTGACATCAGCTTGTTCTTCCTGAGGTGAGAGGAGAGAAACCATGTGTCTTGGTAAACAAAGCAACTAATGACCCAAGCAGGGTAGGGGACCAGGAGTGAGGGCCTGGGAGCAAGCTCGACCCAGGAACTAGGCACTAGACCACTCACATAGTCGTGAAGCTTTTGACAAGCACCAAACTGGCCATTTGTGACTTTGCAACTGCTTTCTCTGTAAGCAGTCTCTGCCCGCTCCTGCATACACGCTCTTTGCACCAAGTACTGCTTTTTACAGGGTTTTAACTCCTGACCTAGGAAAGTGTTTTCTTCTCTCAATGTTCTAAAGAAATCAAAAGGATCAGAGTGAAATCAGTGCAGAGGTGTGTGTGTGTGTGTGTGTGTGTGTGTGTGTGTGTGTGTGTGTGTCAGGGAGTCACACAATAGCTTCATTTGAACTCCCAGTGTCTATCTGGATAGTTGGGGGCGGGACAAGTGTCCGATCTGTGATATTTTTTTACCACCCCCCAGGAGAAAATCCTTAAATAAATCATACTATGCCAGTAGAACCCAGCTGTTCAGCTCTGGGTTAAAATGCTACCCCCTTGACCCCTGCTCTGGAAGAGCTCTGTGTGCCATGTTGGTGGCTTCAGCCTCTATTCCAGTGACGTTTTAGCACCCACTTTCCCCTGAGAGTGAGAGTCGCTGTAGAATGGATTTTGTCAGCAGCAATTGCTGAGGATGCTGCTCGGCCCCTCCCTCCACAGACTCATTAATCTTGACTGAATAATTCCTAAATACTTGACTGAATGGAAATGACCTCAAGCTTGCAAATACAGGTTTCTGTTACCCTCCTGGCGACTTATTTTCTAGCCTGCTTTGCTCCAACCCTAGCTCCTACTCTCCTGCTTTTAGGTTGACATCTCTGTTCAACAACAGGGTATTTTGAAAGCCGATCAGACGACGGTGGACTCAGAAAAAGGAGACCTTCATAAAGTGTGTGTTCTATTTTGAGACCGAATGAATAGCATAACCTGAAGCGAGTGGCCTCTGTGTTAGGAAAGCAAAATACAGCACAACAAAACCTGGATTTTTTTTTTTTACAAAGAATATGTGAATAAAAGCTACCTAAAAGTAAAAGACTCAAATCAAATTAAAAGCATCTCTTGCTCTCTTTGAACAATACGCTTACGTCTTTGAAAAGTTTCGAAGGAAAACAAAGAAAAGAAATGGAACTTCTTCGCCTTTGATATGTTCCAGCAATAAGAGGCAGCGGCAACGCATATACAAAATCCCAGGAATGACATTTCTCAAACCTAGAAGAAAATAATAAACGTAGACTAGCCACTGAGCACTGGAAAGGACGTAGAAGAGCGTCCACACAATTTCCTGTACTGATGATAGCAGTACACAATTAGAAAAAAATTAAACCCCATCCCTTAGTAGACAGTAATGTTTCCAGTTTAGAAATAAAGTTTAAGATCCCACATGTGAGGAACATAGAAACTGGAACGATAAATCAGACCCACCATTTTATTTTTGGCTTGCATTAGTTTAATGGCACAGACTATAATATGAAAAACACTAACTGTGGAAATGTGGCAACGATAATTAATGGGAAGACAGGACATATTTCTTTCCTTCTCCCCTGCCCCTACTCCCCTGGCTTACTCAGCTTCTAAAAGGACATTAGGTCATTTTCCTCCCCTCACCCCCCAGTAATTGCTGCATGAAGATTGTTAATATACGAATTAACTGAATTTACAGGACTTTAAAAAGGAAGCAACGGACACTGCTCGTTTCTGTCCATGTCTCAAATGATACCTATTTTTTAGTCTTAAACCAGATGGCCAATGAAGGCAGTGACCTCAGTAATATCCAATGTAATTACCTACTTTATTTTCACCGAAATTGAAACTTCATTGAAAATAATTTTGTCTCTCAGTTTATTTATGGTGAAAAGTGCTTTTTACCTTTTGAACTTCCAAGACTACTGGGCTGAATACAATGGCTGGAAATCTCCTTTAATCACCTCTAACAGCTCCTGAGTAGGCTGAAGTTAAATTTAAAATGATATAGAGTTCTTCTGCTCCCCCTAGACTGGCAGCCCCTAATTTTAGAAGATTGCCACTGGAGAGATTTAACAGTGGCACCAATGTGTTCCATTAATCTGACTAATAGATTGAAAGTCGGGGGATTGTGAAACAGCTCTGTACTGTTCCATGTGTCTCATCAATGACACTCACAGATGGTGAGCAAGGCTCCTAGACTTGAAGAGAAGAATAGGATGCAGTGGTGTTGATTTGCACTTTGGGGTATTTGAAAAACTGTGGTCTTCTGTCCATGGGCTAAAACATATCACACTGAGAATGCAGCCTTCTCAATAGATAAGGATTCACTGGTACAAAATGGAGAAGACATGTCTTGAGAGAAATTTCCTCATAGTACTTGTAACACACGAATGGCAGGAAATGAATGTTCTGCTTTCTGAGATATTATGGCAAAGTGGGAGATTCATAATTTTCTAATACATTAGGAAGCAAACATATCCTTATGCAATAAAGTCGTAAGTCTTCCAACATAAATAATTTATTGTGGAGGCTTATGTGAGATTCAAGCTGCAATAATTTTAAAAGAACGTTGGGACTTTCTGGTTACAAAAATTTTAATAAAAATAAGTTATTACAAGAGGAAAAATGAATAGCGTTTTCTAGATCACTCAAAACAAGGAAACAAATCCAAGATAAACCTATGTTCTTATCAGATTATTACAGGAATACCCAAGATACATATGTATCTTATAGCTGATCCTGGTATTTAAAAAATGTCCCAAGTCCTGTATGTATTGAGCTCAATGGGGCATCAAATATAAGAATATCAAGCATGTAGTCATGGGGTTATATGTAGCAATTCAATGGAAGAATCATTTATTCGTGTTTGCATTGACAATACCAAGGTTCTAATTCCACACACCTATCATCTGTCATTCCACAGTGGCCATGTGGAGGCTCTTTAAAATAGGGGGCCTCTTGGAGCCAATGGCCCATGAATGCCATCCAAGCTGGGGTCCAGTGTCTTGTATGATATTAAGTAAATAATAGTAAACATTGCATAGCCAAACCAAGTCATGTGCAGTCGGACATAAAACCTACCGGAGTCACTAACCCTGGGTTAGAAGGGTTCCTCTAGTTTCAACTCCCACTGAGGGCGACAGGGTAGATGAAGTACAGCATAGTAGTCCAAGGATGCTCTCAAGTCTGGCCGGTATTCCTAGTAAACACACTGACCTAGCCCTCCTGTGTGTACCCTTTCCTTTCTAGAAAACAAAGAGGTTTGACTCATTTGCCTGAGCAAGAGTGATCCTAATACTCAGAATCCCCAGAAACAGCTGTGTATCTACAATAAGGCTGGCACCCCACGTGTCCAATTGCATTCTCCACTTCAAAGTTTCACACCAGGGACACACAGAGCAATCTATTTGATATTTAAGGAGTTTTAATTTTGTGAAACCAAGTAGTGTGCAGGCAGGAAACCCTGTGGCTTGTCCAATCAGCGTTGGAGTGTTCCAGAAATTCCTGTGGGTCACCCTGTTACCTTAGTCTTTTATCTTAAGCAGGGCTGTTCACTCAACTTCCAGTCACACATAGTTTCAGGATGCTTCCCGCTGTCCCTTTTCATAGCCCTGTCTCTCATTAGTCATCTACCTCTCACATGAACATGAAATGGCCTGTCTCCCATCAGAATGAGTCATCGTATCTTAGGCTGAAGAAACACTCCTATCCTTTCTCAAACTGGCAAATCTTTCTAAACCTGACTGAGGAGGACAAGTCCATATTTACAAAGATCCTGTTTTCAGTATTTGTAGTCAGCCTATCAAACCATCTCTATTCCTCACATACTTTTGTAGATCAGATGACAAGCATAGGCCATGGAGCTGAGACAGCATGTCTGTGACCAGCAGCTAATGATTTGATGATGAAGAGAATTCTTGCCTTTCCTTGTCTCCAGGGCAACAGAAGGAGCCTGACCATGTAAGATGGACATGGCACTGTGAAAGCTGCTACCACAATAAAGGCTCTTCCACATATTGTTCCTGCCTCGCGACTCAGGGCTGTCACCTCATTTCACAGAAATGGCTACAGTGCAACAGCAGTTAATTTCCATGTCACCACAGAGCTGCATCCTAGAGTCACTTTGTGGCTGCCCTGGCTGTCTGAGAATATTGGACCCTCCCAGTGGATCAGGAATTTATTACTTTCCACAAGCACTATCTCAGCTGTTGACAAAGCCTGTTGTTTTAGAAGATATGGAAATCTTTCTGTCCACCAGCGGTCATTCAGTTCCATAGTCCCAAAGATCTCCACAATAGGCTATTGGGCATCCCTGTGGATACTGACAATTTATTACTTCTAAAAGTCATCGTGGGAGTGTCTGATGCTTAGGAATCTTTCTCTCTGCACCTCACCTCTCTCCTGAACTCCTCCACAAGGCTTACCATGGTTGTCATAGCACAGTTATCTGCCCACAGAACTTGAAGGATGAATGCAATTGGTGTGGAATAGAAAGGGAGAGAACTGATTTCCAAGGTTTATTCTTTGCTCTTGACATTTTTTTGACTTTGCACAAGATTTTATCCCTTTCCAAGCCTTAGGGTTTGTTTTTCTTTCATCTTACAATGCTGAACACAATATCCTGTTATAGGGACGTAGTGAAAACTAAGATGACAGAAAAAAGGACCGCCATAATGATGCTAGTAGATGGGGTGTCTTTACGTCTTACATCGGAATCTGGATTAACTATATGTCACTACTCACATGCATGATTCTCTTTTTCCTTTGGGGTGTTGGTTTGTGAAGGTCATTGTTGTGAGTTTGCCAAATGGGCTGCTATTTGGTGTTAATTTATTTGAACTTTTGACAGATGTGAATAACCGGTCAGAAAACTCCAGTGATGTTCTCATGTGGCTAGATGTGCAGGGCTCAGGCTGACATAGCCTCAGAATGACACCTTATTGTTTGAACAGCTAGGCTTGCATGTAAACCATTGCCTACCTTTCAGTGGCATGCAGCGTCACAGGGTCTCTTCTCTGCACATACCTGAGCCTTTGGGAGCTGACCTTCTGAGCCTAAGGAGTGTGCTCCAAGTGTACAAGTGTGCATTGCCTTAGGTGTTGAGTCAGAGAAAGAAAAAAATTACTGCACATAAGGCAGTAAATAAACATTTATGATTATTGGCAGAAGAAAAAATGATGAGAAAGAAACACAGAGAAAGAGAGAGAAAGAGAGAGAGAGGAGAGAGGAGAGAGAGACACACACAGAGAATCTTTTGTTAATACTTGTCACTGATAACTTGTTTTAAGCCAGAAAGTTCTCTCTCTCTTTTCTTAGGTGTGTGCTACTTCTCATGCTCATGGACACTAAGACTAATGACCACTGAGCATTGTTTCTACTCCATTGAAAGCCAGGTAGACCCGAACTGTGGTCAGAACACTGTTTTCTCCCCCTTCTCAGCTGCAAAGGACGGCTGTTTGACATGGCTCTAGTTTGTAACTCATATAGTGAGTATTCTTGCTATATGAGGCACAGTTAGATCTGGAGTTTGGCTTTACAATGTTTCTACCACCTACTAGTTTGAAGAAATTAATCTCTTTAAGTTTCGTATTTCTTATCTATGAAATAAATATGTTAGGATTGCCTGGCAGGGTCGTTTGGAGAATAAATGAAATATATGTGTCATGTGTAAGCCCAACAAGGGCCCATGATACACTTGTTACTGGAATAATTTTAGTGTAATTTAATTTATAAGGTGCTTATATATGAATATATATACATTTTCCTGCATGGCATTCTTCTTTGCTTCTTGTTAGAGGCATGGCAGTTTGAAAGGAGAGACATAGTCAGCAGGAAGATCTTAAGTACATTGAAGGGAATAAAGTAGGGCTTTTGCTGTACTGAATTCTCCCTGGGGAGCTTTGGTCATGATCTCTGCTGATGTTTTCAAATGCACTCTTCAGTGAATAATGATATTCTGTGGCTGGAAACTAGGACCCTGCTGAGGGACAGAAAAGATCCCCAGTGAACTCCTGTCTTCTCATGAAAGCAAACATGCCTGCAGTGTCCTTTTTGACTGTCGGTGTCTGGATGAAGTTTTAGACCGAAATCCATGCGCTAAAGAAACGTTTTTTTTTTTTCTTTTCTTCTTTGTACTGGTGTTAAATTTGGAGCTAAGACCAGGTGGCTCCTGTCTTCCCGATGGCAGGGAAACAACAGACTACTTTTACCTTGCATGATATGAACAAACACAGTTGACGGTGGTGTTTCACAAATAAAATTTAAATCTAAAATGGGGCACAGTTGCAAATTCTTTGTTTCACTTTGTAGATGGTTAGTGCTAGCTGTCGTTTAGGGATATGCAGTTACCCTTAGAGAAGTGAATCCGAGTGAGTGGAAGGTCTGTCCTCTCACTCCAGGGACCCAGAGGGAAGATGTACCAATCCAAAGTGACGCTAGTGTTCATGTACTCAGTAGAACTTCATTAAACTTTTGGGGACAGAAGAGCAAACCTGTGGTGCCTGCTACCTCATGAGGGAAGGAAAGACAATGAAGTCCTCATTTCTATGACACTTCTGCATTAGAGAGACCATGCTGAGGACACTGGCTATGAGCAGCAACCTCCTACATTCCTACAATGGACACTCATGGCTAACCATCTTGAAAATCAGTTTATGTGCCAACACTTAGTATTGCTATCTGCACTTGCAGGTTTAACAATGATAATTGAGAATTGTGACTCCTTCCTAACACCCCATTAAGCTCATCTTCTGACATCTGCTTATAACGGAAGGATATTACTAATACAGTTTATTTATTTAGCTGATTACATGCCAGGAATTGTGCTCAGTAGTATATAGGCATTTAATATGAATTGGATAATAGCCCTATCAGGTATAATTTTTAATTTAGAGAAGTGAATTCTCAGGATTGATAAGTCATAATTTTTCTCTACTATATACAGTTAATAAGGGAAATGGGCAGGATTCCAAGCACTGTGTAATAAAGCTACACACTTGGAGTAGACCAAGAATAGTGCCTAATTTCTTTGTATATTTAGGCAATTATGATGTCCTATGGCCTAGGGGCAGGGAATTCATGCTTCATTCTATGGCTTTGTGCATGTTTCTCCAGACTCCTTGAGTTTAAAAATCTCCTTTTAGGAGATCTATATTAAATACGCTTTCTCTCTTATATAGTATTTATGGTAGTGGAAGGTACAAAGAGTCAACAAATACTTGTCTATTGATTGGCATATCTTTCCCACCTTGCTCTTACAGCGTAGTGCAATTTTGTTTCTCTCTTCTTTGATGACTTTTTCCCTCAACATGATTTTCAGTGATTAGCACATTTATTCTGTGCTAGTCCACATGAGAATGACCCCACCCTTGTAGGCTCATACGTCTCAATACTTGCTCCCCAGTTGGTAGACGTATTGGAGAAGGATAAGGAAATGTGGCCTTGTGGGAGGAGGTCTGCTGCTGAAGGTGGCCTTTAAAGTTTTGAAAGAGTTGATTGTAGCAGGAAGAGCTGGGCCACCTCTATGTAAATGCCAGGGTCCAAACAGCCTCAAAAGCATCTCCTGTTGGAGGGCCTAATTGAGGACTACCTGAAAGACCAAGCATTGCTGGTGCAGACAATGCCAGCCAATCTGGAACTGCTGTTTAGAAGAGATGCTTTCTTGGGACCAATGGGGTGCCAGTGGAGGGTGTTAAAGGAGCTTGTGGCAGTGCTCAGATGAGTCTGCTGTGCTTGGTGGTCTTGAACTCTAACCATCTGAAACGGAAATGCTAAAATTAACTGCTTTCTTTTATAAGTTGCCTTGGCCATGGTGTTTTGACAGAGTAAAAGGAAAAACCAACCAAGACAATGTCAAAGCCTTAAATGATGTGACCGTAGTGAAGAATACAAGACAGGGACATATTATGTCAGCCCAGGTGGCTGAACCCTGACGGTGTGACCTGTATAAGTTGCTGCAGGTGACAGCAATGTAGCTACCCTGTCACTTTCCCTCCTCTTTAGAATTTAGGCTTCCACATCTCTTTCACATTCTGTGGTGAGAGTGCCATTGTTAAGGCCACAGTAATTATAAACGTATACTCCATCACTAATGCTCTTTGATTCACTATGAAAATTCAACTTCGCTTCAAGGACAGCATGACATGTGGTTAAGTTGTTACACATGCTATTTTTAAAGATCTAGAAGAATAAACAACCTTATTCTCTTCAAAGTAAAAGTCTCAATTCGAGGCCCTTTCTAGTGTAAGGGGAGAAACCTTAACTCTGTTGAAAAATAGCACATAGCATGAACTTGCTAAGAATAGCCAAATAACCCTGCAGAAAGTCTCCCGAGGAGTTCTGAAAAAAAAGAAAAAGAAAAAGAGACTGAATGCATTTCTGACATACAAATCCTGAAGGGTGTCAATAGTCTCCAGGCTGAAAATAGCATGTATTCAATATGTCTGATGGCGACTCAAAGAATTGCAACTGTCCCACAATCACTCCTGAGAAATTGGTTTACGTCCCACAGGAGAGCCGAGACTAGTTTTGGTATGTGTAGGGATACCTTATAATTCAAGACAGGTCTGGCAGGCAGTGATTTTAGCATTAGAGTGTAATTTCTAGGATTCAGGATAGTGCTAAAATTGATAAAGAATTGCGCTAAGGTTAGGGTGTATTTCAGTGGATAAAAATTTCTAATGAAGGGTTTTATTTACTTACTTGATACTAAAAAACCTGAAGGACACTTGTTTTTAGAAAAAAACCTGCTAGATTCAATGTTGCATTTATAGGTGACAATGATAGCTTAAAATAACTACAGAAAGCCATAATGGTCATTAAATCTCATACTTTTTTTTAGACTTTCATTTTCTCAGAAATAAATTAGACTTACGTATATTATATTTTGTTTTCATTTCTTTGGAACTTGATTGTTTCTTTAAATGTGTTGATCCAAACTATTGTGAATGAGTCTGCAAAGGTGGATGCCATGTTGTACGATTAGACTGTCTCACTAAAGCCTCTTACGGTGTGTCAGAAACCAGGCTAAACACTTGAATGCATTGTGTTTTTTAACTGTCACAAATGTCCACTGATTCTACTTTTCATCTTCATTTTAATGAGAAAATTGAGGGTAAATGAGGTCTCAATTTTTTTCAACATGAAGTACTCATGTATGCAATGATAATAAATTACACTGTTCCTTGGTTCTGTAAGAATTTAGAATTATTAATCAAAGTTGATAATTTGTTTATCATCTTTAAAATTCTGCCATAGTCTATATAAAGCCCTTACTTTTTATTATAAAAACGTGTGAATATATTTTAATTTTTTTTTTTTGTTCTTTTTTTCAGAGCTGGGGACCGAACCCAGGGCCTTGCGCTTCCTAGGCAAGTGCTCTAACCACTGAGCTAAATCCCCAACCCCGTGAATATATTTTAATAACTCCATTTATTTATAAAAATACAAATTGAGAATAAACAAATTTGTGAAGATAACTATTAGTAGTAATGAGACGTTACATATTCTAGGGGTTTTTAATAAGTACTTGTCTTCTCCCTCTTGTAGAAGTGTTTTATCAAGAAAAATAAGAAACCAAGATGTTAATTTTTAAATGGTAATTAGGAGCCTGACAACATATATATTTAGAATAGTAGTGATCATATATATTAAAATAAAGGAATTTTGGTAGCTTATGTTTTCAGTTCCCTTCAGAAAAACCAATTATAAAGCAGTTATACAGTTAAGGCAGTTATGGTGATGACATGGAACAATGAATCCCTGGATTTAGTTGAAAAAGCTTCCAGTTTTGAAATATTTTAGTACCCCAGAAGAGGTATATAACACCAATTTTTGAGAAAGAAGAAGCTATTTAAGTTAGATATTTTTAAATATAAACATTTTCTGCATCTTAGTCTGCTTAGTCCTTTGCATCTCGGGAAAATACTTTCTAGAGCTGACCGTGGTCTTTGAGATGGCACTGGTGTCCACTGTGCTCTGATCGTCTCATCTCCAACTCTAACTATTTTGGCAAGTTGGAGCCCAGCTTGCTTTTCACTTTGGGTTCTGTCTGTCATGAGTTGACTCATGGCTGGAGTAATTCTTTCAGAGAATGTATAAACACTAAATATATAGTCTCCCATCCTGACTACATATTCCAATCAACTAGGGGAGGGGAGTTAATAAACTTCAGATACCTTGGGCTTGTCCCAGCAAATTGTACTATGATATGCTAGAGTGGGGCCAGTAGTAACTTTTTCATTCAGTCTTGATTAACCTTTGTCTAGCTACTGATATGTTCAATGTCTTGTCACTTTCTAGTTTGGGAAGACACGAATCTTGCTGTCATTCTTTTCCCCTTTGTTCTCATAAAACCAATGACATAAAGGTTAAAGCCACTGAGAAGGAAAGATTTTCAACAAGTACAGCCCTGCTCATCGCTTTTCAAATGAGCAATTAATAATTCATAACAATTAACTGAGTTATGTGTTTTTCTTTCAATATGTTTCTAAACATGAATAGATTAAATGATAATTGCCATCAAATTTTATGTTCTATTTCATGTTCCCAATAAAAGTTTGTCTTTGGTAGCTCACTTTGTATTTCTTTGTGATATATTCATAACCAAATGCAATATACTATATTAAAATATTTATTATTAGCCTATCAAATATTAAACACTCTTAAATTATGTGGATGAAAGAAAACAAATAGGCCACTTGTTTAAGTTTTCATGATTTTCCTTATTTTAATATGGTTTGGATTTGTAAAACAGATGCTGGTAAAAGCTGATGAGGTGAGGAGTAGATAAGCCCTTGACCTTTAGCTAAAATTTTCCAAGTATATATACCCTCTTAATTTTCTAACAGACATTATTTTGTGAACACTAGTGATTAAAAATAAACACACACACACACACACACACACACAAAAACACACACACACACACACCAGCAATGTCAGCTAAAAACAATGACAGCTTGAGAATAGTAATCTATACTCGAGGTTAAAATACCTTCTTGTCTTCTACTTCTCAATCTTTAAAATCTTTATATTTTTTAAAAATAAATATATGATTTTAAAATCATATATTTATATGTCTCTAAATATTTCCCCAGCAATGTGCGTGCTACTGAATGAAGGATCATACGTGTATTTTTCTTTATTTTGTTAATTATTGTGCATGTATGAGCACACATGACTATATGTATATGAGCCATGTGTATAAATGTGCCTATGAAAGCCAGAAGCCACAAGATCCCTTGAAACTAGAGTGACAGAGAGTGGTGAGCCCCTGAACTAGGGGCTAGGAAGCAAGCCTGGACGCTGGGCTAGAGCAGCCAGTGCTCTTACGTGTTCATCCATCTTTCCAGTCCAATCATCATTTTGAATGTCCCGGTGGATCTGACTGAATTGCAAAAGTTATGCAGCTTCTCTGGAGCCTACTGTCATCAGTCTGTAAGATGAGGGTGACTGTTACGTATGTTTCCTGTACCTTACACAAGGTTATAGATGCCTGACATATAGAGAACAGTTAAAAAAAAACCATGGTCGTTATCAGTATGAATGAAGATAATTAATGTTTGTCTTTAAAATGGCTACAATGAACTCTGTAAGGTTCCAGTTCAGATAAACTTTTAAGTATATATGTCAGAGCTGTCTATAAGCAGAAAACCAGCTAGGACAGTAGCCCTAAGTTCATTTTCTCTGACTGGGGCCAGGCAAACATGAAGTGCTGCCTGACTGAAATTCTCAATTTGTCCGACTTTGGAGAGCAGGACTCACATTTTATCCGTCTTTGGTTTCCAAAAGTTATTTTAATTCCTGGTAAGCAAGGGGATTTCAATAGCTGGTAATCAAATGAACTTATACATTAGTGAATAAATATGTAAACATTTACTGAAATTTCCTCTAAGTAGAGCATTTTGCTAATAATCAAGGTGATGTTATTTTTTCTACATAATTCAAGAGTCAAAAAGTAAAAGATTTGAGTGACTCAATAACTAGGTAAGTTTTCCAGACAGGAGAATTAAAATACTGCACAAGATTCTGTAAGAAATTCTATTACCTTGTTTTCAATTACAGGATGGGGGTAGGGACAGAGTGACCTGGCAGAGAAAGGGGACTGGGGAGGGGGGAGAAGGGAACATGGTCAGGTATTGGTTTGGTGAACAGGACTGAAGACCCGAGGGCCAACAGAAAGAATGGAAACAGGCCACCCTGAGAGGGAGGAGTTGGAGTAACTTCCAGAATGTACCAGTCACTAGGGAAGTGAGAGACTCTCAGGACTCAAAGGGAGAGTCCTTAGATGAAATGCCTTATAGTGTGGAGAGGGATCTTGTAGAGCCCACCTCCAGCAGAAAGACAGGGCATCAAGTGAGGGATGGAGTTGTCATCCCACAGTAAAAAATTCTGACCCATAATTGTTCCTGTTTGAAAGAACTCCAGGAACAAAAATGGAGAAGAGCCTAAGGAAAAGGAGGTCCAGTGACAAGCCCAAAATTGGGATCCAGCTCAAGGGGGAGGTCCCAAGGCCTGAACACTATTAATAAGGCTATGGGGTACTCATATGACTGCCCTCGAAAAGACCCAACAAGCAGCTGAAAGAGTCAGATGCAGATATTTCCACCCAACCAATGAACAGAAGCTGCTGGCCCCTGTGGTTGAATTAGAGAAAAGCTAGAGGAAGCTGAGGAGGAGGGCGACTCTGTAGGAGGACCAGCAGTCTCAATTAACCTGGACCCCTGAGATCTCTCAGACACTGGATCACCAATCAGGCAGCATACACCAGCTGAGATGAGGACTCCAACACATATAGAACAGAGGACTTCAGGTCTGGAAGATGCTCCTAACCCTCAAGAGACTTCAGGTCACAGGGAGTGGGGAGGTCTGGTGGGGTGGGGGGCATGGATGGTGGTGGGGACATTCTTATGGAGACAGGGGTGGGTAGGGGTGGAAGGTGTATGGGGTGGACTGGGAAGGGGATGAAACTGGATTGTAAAAAAAGATTAAATAAAATTTTTTAAAAAAGAAAAAGAAAGAAATTCGATTATCTTGTTTAAATAAATGCATTCATTTCCTTTATAGCATGATCAAACATTTCTTATATGTGAAGGGATGCATGACTATAGCTTCATAGGATGTTTCTATCAGGTGAAACCTAATTTCCTCCATCCTAAGAATTGAGACACTTTAGCAAAATGAAGACAGCACCGGGAATGAAGGAGGAGCTTATAAGTGGATGGGGAAGAGAGGTTTGGAAAGAAGGGGGAGTGCGGAGGGATAAGAAATATTTGAGAAAAGGCCACATAGAAACAACATTTATAAACTTCCATACATGCTTAAATTGAATTACTCTACTAGGGGTTTAATGCTCCTTCCAGAAGCTGTAGATCGCCAAATAAAAATCTCAGTGTCAGGTGTGTGATACCTCACACTGTCTTGTTGCTTGCGGGGTTATCAGAGACCGCAAAACAGACCATTGTTCTTGGTCTTGATAGGAACTTGATAGGAAGTCCCTATTGCTGAAGACTTCATATACTTTGATCATAGGACTGGGAGAAATAAATTTGGTACTGTCCTCGAACTCTCCACCCCAATACCTAACTTTAATAATACTGTAAGATATGTAGTGTTCCAGGGAGAACAACCATCGACAGTCATACCTAGATATGAGCCTTGTAAGCTTTGCAAAGCTTTGTTGATCAGCTTTATAGGACATGACAACAATAGCTTGAAGGTGATCATTGTAACCAACTGCTTTTTGATTGGACTTAAGACCTTCAGCCCAAGAAGAAACTAATATCTGTGTACTAAGTCTAAGAACCAATGGGTAGGAAGCTTTGAGGTCCATTTTGCTAAATAAATATAGTATTGAGCTTCCTTCTAAATACACATCTCTAAAAGCATCTATTGGCGCACCTATCGGTCCTTATCAGGGAAACATTTGTGTAGTGGACAGTGAATAATGCAAACACTCGCTACTGTCCATGTATAGAGTACATATATATGGAATATATACGGAGTGGAGTGCTCGGCACAAAGGATCTATATCTATATATCTATATCTATATCTATATATATATAACCCCCTAATAAGAGAACCTAGTGGAAAGAAATGGATTTTAAGAACAGGCGTTGGAGAGGAGTGTTCTGAATGTGACAGGACCATTAAACTCCTGAAATCACAGCAGCTGTGGTTGCACCCTGGGAGTCAACATTCCAGTATGAAATAAAAACGGAGGTGTGTGAGGTCCAAATCTCAGATGAGGAGCAATTGACAGTTGATGACGAATAGTAAAGAAAGGGTCAGTTTCCTCTTGCGGTGTAGTCTCTGGTAAGATGACTATGTTCCGGAAACAATAATTGGACAATAATCTTTAAAAAAAATAAAAAAGTATGGAGTTGGGAAGGGTACATTTGGGGTTCTAGGAGGAGTTGGAGGAGGTAAATCTGACTAAAGTGTCTCCCTCTCTCTATATATATGTATATGAACGTATGTATGTACACGATGTTTTCAAAATGGATTCACATATATTAAGGCAATTTTAAAGTTTAATATAATTAAATAGGATTCTTATTTTATATACACACTTATCTGAGAATCCTTTAGGAATCTTTACTTTTCATTTTAGTTAGAAATTGCACTTCTATAAGTGTAATATTTCAAGAAACACTTTCATGTTGTCCCGAAAAGCATTGAGTTGGCAGCAGCATGACACATGGGTGGCAGTAGTGGCCTCAGTCACCAGGTGACCATGGGAACAGATATCCCACGAAACTCTGTGCTGTCGTATTTAAAGTCATGTGAGAAACCAAATTGTCCATGGTATTGATTTCATGTTAAAGAACGTTAACATATGGACTATGTTCATAAAGGCAATGGCACTATTTTTAAAGGGTTTAACTGCAATTCTTAAAAACAGTCACAATAACACTTTGACACTTTGTGGTGTTTCACAATTTATTACTTTTAGAAAATGTAAGTGCACTGTCCTAGTTTAACACCATGAAGTCGAGGACTAGGAAACAAAATATATCATTAAAATACACCCTAGGAATTATTTCTAATCTACTATGAAAACACGGTTGATCTTTTGACAACTTGAATAATACCTCCAGCTATAATCCATTGTGTATTTATACAAGCTGTTATTCCTTTCAACAAAGGATAACAAACTATTTACCATATTTCCCTTTCTATGTTTGGGAGCTTTTTATTTCTTGTTTAGTTTTTTAAATTAATTTTTCTTTTTTACTTATTCAGTTTACATCTCACTATTGCCCTCCTCCCAGACACCCCCTCCCATAATCCTTACCTGCTTCCCATCCCCTTATCCTCCCATACCAGGTGATGTCCCATGGATATCCCCCAACCCTACCACTTCAGGTCTCTGCTAGGCTAGGTGCCTACTGAGGTCAAACAAGGCAGCCCAGCTAGAAGAACACATTCCACGTGTAGGCAACAGCTTTTGGGATAGCCTCTGTTCCACTTGTTCAGGACCCACATGAAGACCATAGTTCTTAAAAACAGAAAATTTGGAAAAGATGGGGTGAAAAGCATCTGTGTATGTGAATATAGATGGGTCATGGAATCATTTCCATGGGCCATTTCAAAGGTCTTGGGTTTAATAGGCTCAGTCAGACTCAAAACGAAATCTGAGCAGAAAGAGTCTGAGTTCACAACACTGACATGTGCTGTATTAAGAATAATTACTAGCAATATTAAAGGTGCTGGTAAAAAAAAAATCCTACATTATCTACATGTTATAAATGTCTTTTTTCCTGTGTCCTTGGCATTGGAACTCTGGGTTATTAGTGTAATTCTATCTTAGTGGTGCTTTTCTCTGATATTCAAGGTGATGGGCTCTTCCAGCAGTACGCAGCAGAATAATTCTTCCGTCTGACATGAACAGTCCTGATTATATTATGGCCACCCTGACTTCTCTTTCATTAGCTGCTGATTGAACTAAATTGACGCTAAATTGGCTTGGCTGGCTCTCAAGGCCTTTAAACAGTTGGTATCGACCATGTCTGTGACTTCGTCCTGGAAATTAAATGGTCAAAGCTTTCATGTTTCTGGGAATCTTAACCATTTTTTTTCCCTTAAGGTCAATTAGGACCTTGTAAATATGAACTTGTTAGATCAACCCCCTGTGTTAGGCATGTCAAGGTTTTAATGAAAAGTCTTTCTTTTTTAGGATTTCTCCTGACTCCTGCTACATGGTCTCTCCATTTATGTGCCACCACCTCTGTTTCTTTGTTTGCCGTTGTTGTGTTGAGTTTGGAATGAATCAAGCTGCAACTACAAGACAAAGCCCAGGCTGTCTTCTTTTCACTTGGATGATGAACAAAGAATTGTTTTTATACTTTTTTAAATAAATGAAGCAAAATGAAACGGAATAGCATTCTTTTGACATGTGTAATTTATGTAAGAGTCAACTTTCAGTTCAATGGATAAAGTTTCCTTGGGACATCATCACGTTCCACACATGAGTGTTGTTCGGATGTGTACTGGCAGCCAGGATAGTAGTTGGGACCCAGCTGTATGACCCATAGAGCTTAGCGGCGGGATTACTTAGATCTTTAGAGAAAAAGTTTGCTGATTCCTGGAAGAACCCATCAGATTCTCTCTCAGCCTGTCAAGTAAGAATGGCAAAAAATCTTATAAACAGCCAAAATAAACATGACCACCAACAGTCACTCGTAGCTGCTGTGCTACTTAAAACATTTCAGCTGAAAAATGACCCCCTTAATTCTCAGCTTTGCCATCTACAAGATGAAGAAAACGAGATAATGTATGAGTGTTCCCTACACACAGAAATGGCTTCATACAATTTTATTATCTTAAAATGAGTACTATTCTTACCGGAAATTGATGTGCACATACAGTTCAGACCCTTTGTGAGATTTCATGATCATACGATTTCGGGAATGGAAAGTGCTCTGACTATTCAAGCCCCTGTTGCATGGGTGGCCCTGAGAAGAGTAAGGTGCATGACGTCACACTCGGTGGCAGCATAGCAGCAGTTATAACCAGAGGCAACCGTCTGGACTCTAGTGTTTGGTGTGCAAGCAGTATGACCTCAGTGGAAATCCCTGGAATCCACTCAAACGAGGATGTAGAAGCACAGGCCAATAGTCTCAGTCCTCCTACCAAGTTCTACTGTAATATGAGTGGCAGACACAGGAGAACCCCAAGACACTCTCCAGCCAGTCAGCCTGGCCTCTGCTATCATGCAAGGAGAGACCTGTCTCAAACAAGAATGAAGGCCAGGACTAGCACCAAAGGATATCTCAACTTTGGATCTCTGAACACATGGAACTCATGTACAGTGTGCTGTCTCTACCTATGCGTCTTTCTCTCCCTCTCTTCAATCCCCCTTTGCTTTTCCTCCACCATCTCACAGAACACACACACACACACACACACACACACACACACACACACACACACACACACACACAAACACAGAGAGAGAGAGAGAGAGAGAGAGAGAGAGAGAGAGAGAGAGAGAGAGAGAGAGAGAGCTTAAAAAAAAAACCCTGACTTCAAATGCAAACCTCATTTTCATGAGTTGTATTGACTGCTACAATCTGCATAGCAAGAACCCTTCTAGCTATGGTTTGTAACAAGGCTCCAGTTCCATACTTAAGAGCGAGTGCAGGGACTAGAGAGATGGCTCAGAGGTTAAGAGCACTGACTGCTCTTCCAGAGGTCCTGAGTTCAAATCCCAGCAACCACATGGTGGCTCACAACCATCTGTAATGAGATCTGGTGCCCTTCTGGTGTGTCTGAAGACAGTTACAGTGTACTTATATAATACATAAGTTAAAAAAAAGAGTGAGTGCTAAGGATTGACTCTCTAGGAACAATTTTCTCCTGCAAGTTTCAAGTTGGGTGGCCACGTTGTTGTTGGGCTCCGTTTTAACACTTCTAGCTCATATCTTTGTACACACAGCTTTATAAGATTATGATACTTTGTCTTTGTCTCTCTTATTCACACACAAAATCAAATATGCATTCACTAGTGTGTGAAGAATGGCCCAAGGCGAGACCCAAATTTATTCTACCCAAAGTAAAGCAGAGCTCCAACCTTCATTTCCACTTCTCCTTCTGATCACCAATCAGATAGGACCTGACTGTTGCATTTATTCCCGTGCATCTGAGCCTGCACTTGATAAGGGACATTGGCAGTGACAGCTCATATAGGCCTTTATTGTTAAACTTGGATAGTTTGGTGGCATGAAATGATTACATTTGGATATACTTGGTATTCTCAATGTTCTGTCCAACAAAGAATAAAAAAACAAAAACAAAAACAAACAAACATGGATTTCCAAGTCAATATTTTAAGGTTTGCTTTGCAGATGAGAACTGAGAACTCCTTTTGATTTGAGAGTACCAGAAGCACTGGCTAGCAGGTGTGGTTTATGATGTTGAAAATGCCTGAGATTGCTCTATTGATTGTGCAGTATCTGTATTTGTCACAAGTGGACCTTTAGAAATCCAGGAATTGCAGGTTTTGAATCCATTTAGTTTAGAATCCTATACTGAGTACATTCTGAATCACTTACTCCCACCAAGCTAGCTGTGTCAGATTTGCCTCTCATGGCTTCTCTGAATGGAGCCATTAGTATGTGGAGAGTTCCAGCACTTCCCACAGCCAGCATAATCCCTGACACCCTAGCCTCATCACTCAGGGGTGGCACTAGGTCTCTGATATGGTAGAGGTAGGTGGGCCTTGTCTGACAACTCCAAATCAAAGTTAAATATCAGGGAAAAGCAAGAACTGCAGCTGAAAGCAACAGCTCTTAGCATGACTGCTGAGTCAGGAGAAATTTCACAACTGGGGGCAGCTCTGAGTTTTCTCGCCTTGCTGATAAACGGACCTTGTTCCCCTGGAGGAAGACCCAGACTATTTGTAATGCTTATACATTGCCACTTTCTATCTTCTGTTTTCCTAATATTTTCTCTTTTCAATTACCTCTGAGAGGCTCAGAATGGCTGTTTAAAGAGCACTGCCTTCCCACCCAGAGAAGATGGACAGCAGGAGTAGCAAGAGCCCTCTCAGGGTATTTACTGCTCATCATTCTGTGTGTGGTACTCAGCAAGGGAAATGACGCTGGCATTCAAGTTAGTGGGAAGAAAATTAAAAGCTTGGATCCAATGAGTCATTCGCTTTTTGACAAAATAAAACTTTTGGTGATAGAGATAAAAGAGTTAAATAAGTAGAATCCGCTGACTAGGACTGTAAATGCTCTCAAGCACGACAGACACATCCACATTTAGGTGACATGCTTCCTGTCAACAGATTCAACGTGTAAGGTCATCTGGTGAAATGTGAACTGGACATTTTAATGTAACACAGCAGATAGGAAGAGGCAGCAACCAGAGGCAATTGAAAAATTACAAGTTAGGTTCAAGGTATTTGTCTGGGGAGGTGTAATTTTCATCTCACAGAACCAATTGGAAGCATTGTCCTAATATCTCCATGATCACAAGTTGTCAGGCTTGCAGAAATTAATCTCCATAAAATAAAAAAGAATGAAAGGAAAGGAAGAAATAAAAACTCCTGAATTATGGTAGCAGAAGAATTGGGATCAAAAGCTATTCAGTAGCAAAAGGGGGTTTTATAAATCCCTAGTTGTTGATTTTCAAAGGATTCAAAACACTAGTAGTCTGGAAGATGATGATTCTGCTTTGATTTTGATTTTTTTGGTCTGGTCTCAAAAAGAGTGAAAGGCCATGAAGTTGGGTGGCTATAGAAATGTGGAAGATCTGGAAGGAGTTATAGGAAGGACAGAAATACCATCAAAATATACTGTATGAAAAAAAAAAGATCACAATATGAGTAGCTTGAGAGGAAAGCCTGGACACACAAGTAAAGAATAATTAGAGTGGAAGACAGTGGAGTGGCCCAGCATGTCCCCTACGGATAACTGAGCTGACATTCTGGGCATACTTGCCCTCTGCCCCATGGGCTTGGTCTAATGTCAACCTTGGAAAATTTGAGGCATCTTCCCTGGAATCTCTATTGACACAAGACCTTCCAGAATCACCACTAGAAAGGGCACATTCATCATCCCTTGAACTTTCTCACAGATTGAGGAACGGTCATTTCTCAGACAGCTAGAGATAACTGTGATTGTAAAATGGTAACTGGAAAACAACTTCTTTCATTTTACCCCTATTTCTTATTCTGTCTCCGTGAACCAACAGGTCTCGAGGTGCTGTGTTTGGCTTGAACGTGAAATGTCCCACATAGGCTTGTGTGTTTGAAAGCTAACAGCTGGTGGGACTGTATGGCAAGGTTAGGGAACCATTAGGAGCTAGAACCTGCTCACATTTCCTGTTGTCCCTCTAATTGTTGAGCACAGATGTAATGTGACTGGCTGGCTTCCTGTCCCCGCCGCACGTCTTCCCTCATGCTGATAAAATATTTTCCCTTGAACTATAAACCAAAATAAACCCTTCCTTCCTTCAATTGCTTCCTGTCAGGTACTTTGTCATAGCAATGAGAAAAGTAATAAACATTGGCTGACATCTGTAATCGGCCAAATTATATGTTTGCCAATATGCTTCAACTCGTCACATGAAAAACACCTCCATCAAAGGAAGAGCTGTCCTGCACCCCTGCCTTGCTATGATGGAAGTGTTATAAAAACTAGATGTGTGCAGTATGCTTGATTGGGATCATGACCTTTGCCCTTTATTCAACTAAAACTGTGTTAACTTCTTTGTCATATATACATCCTGACTTGAGGGTAAGACAGGGTATCTTTACCACTTAAATATTACTATAGTTCCCTACCACCTAAGCTTTTATGATTTAATTTAGGAGGCACTCAATACCGACTCTATCATTTTTAAGGGCAATCACCCACATGAAAAGCATTAGGGTTGATGGGTGCTAGGACACAGAGGTTTTTTTTGTTTCTGCTTTTGATTTTTTTTTAAAATTGTGTATCAGAGGCTCAAATGTACTTTCTGTTTCCAGAAGAAAATCTTAGGTGACAGAATTTCGTCTGATCTTCCAATTACCTGGGTAGTGCAGTTGAGTGAGGAGTCATATTGTCATATGATAAAATCAATTTGTAATTTGAATCCTCACAATTATTTTACTCTTGTTATAATCCAGGACTCTCCCTCCTTTTTCTGACTCATCCAACTTTATATTAGGTACCAGACATAGTGACGCAGGCTTCTAATGTCTGCATTCAAGAAGCTGAGGCAGTAACATCATGAGTTCAAGACCAGTCTGGGCTAGAGAGTGAGGCCTTGTCTCAAACAAACAAAACCAGAAGCATTTCTATGAAATTTTCTCTCAGAGACATTTATTTCAATTACAGTCTTTCTATTCTTCATGTGATAAATCTTGGTACACCCAAAATTAACCTGTAAACCCCACCTACACATGAATTAGGTAACTTCCTTAATGCTGGGAATTGTAGTTCTGGAAAATAGCAAAGCCTCATGGCAAAGTCCAGTGGCCTACAGCTTTGTAGGCCTACAGGCCTAGAAGTGGCAGGAGACCATTCAAGCGGGAAAGTCTGGAGGAATGATCCTGACCAGAGTCAATCCCTTAGTTGATATTTAATATTTAATAAACGTTTGCTTTCAATTTGGTTCGAAATGACATTTTTGTTTTGTTTGTTTATTTTGTTTTTCCTGGTAAATCTCAGGATTAACAGGTACTTGTTTCTACCTTGACACACATCTCTCCTTTGCTGCTTTTTCCTGATGGCCAGTTCTGGGACTCATGTCCATCTGTTTTAGGACTGTTGAGTGCTTCCTGAATCCTATCTCGTCATGTGGTTTCAGGAATCTACTCTTAAGGATAAGTGCTTTCTGGAAAATTACAACAGACGGGCCTTTTAATTTTTAGCCTTATCTTGAGCTACTGTTCAAGTGAGTTGCTTTTCTTTGGGCTGTCTGAGTACCTTTCACCGTTCCTCTCAGCGCCTAGCTTTTGGTACCCCTAACATTGACCTGCCCAATGCCAAACATCTCTTCACATTGCTCCAGTCCATTTTCTCATAGCATGTCATTTTATGTTACATATAAATGTAGCGACCAGATACCTAGACATTACATGAGTGACAGATAGAAAATTAGATCAGTTTTTGTACATGTTTCTAGTGAAATCTAATGCTATTAGCTGTGTCGTAGTATTTATCTCCTTTAATTTTATGTAGAAAATAAAATGATTGTATTATAGAGATAACATGATTTCTTGTAGAAACTGTCTCTACATTTCCTGCATGCTACCATTTTATTCAAATGAGAAATAAACACACAGAATTATAGCTGTGCAGTCCAGTAGGCCAGACATGGATCTGTTAGGGCTTGTCATATGATTAGTTTGAATTGAGATGTTCTATAATTACAGAGCACTCAGATACTTCCAAAGATCCTAAAGATGGGACTATACCTCCTTAGTAATTTTTATATTAATTATATGCTCAAATGATAATTCCTTCATATTTTATGGTTAAATAGAAATCTGCTCTGAAATCTCTTTTCCATATTTCTGTCTGTCTGTCTGTCTGTCTGTCTGTCTGTCTGTCTTTCTTTCTTTCTTTCTTTCTTTCTTTCTTTCTTTCTTTCTGTGTGTGACAGCAGTACAACTGAGGTGATCTCTATGGCTTGCTCTCATTTTATCTGGGCATCTTTGTTTCCAAGGGCATGCATTGTGGGTGTTTCACAGTACATTCATAAACATGGAAAGCAGAGTGAGTGCAGAACCACAAAGCAGAAGAAGTTACACTGGAGGCAGGAAGCTTCTGCATAGATTTAAATGCTGTTGATTTCACGGACACACCAACACTCCCCCTGCCTGACAAGCTCTCAGAAGACTTGGGAGTCTGCAGAGGATGAAACCAACAGTAACTGTCTAAGGTTCACTGTGTGGCACCTAACCCCAATGTCTCGAAAACGATATTGATTTTTCATTTCTTTTACCACAGCATTTCAATATGCCTTAGATTTATTCCCTTCGGGATCCAGGTTAAGATTCAGTGATGGGCATGAGAGCGAGGGTGGTTATAAGTTATGCAGATATTGTTGAATTTATGAACTCTGTAGTTTCAGGGAAGCTTTCAGTTCAGGAAATATATTATCCACATACACATCACACTTCATTTCGTGGTGAGGATTTCCAAGCTGGATTCCCTACCGTGTCGCTTAATTTATGATCTGACCAGGTATATGCACTACCATACAATATTTCAATATAAGTTGTGTTAGCCATCAGAGGAGATGAGGGCAAATTTCAGAGAAGCCAGCTGGATGGCTGATGGATCACTCTCCTACACAGGCTGGGATGCTACGTAGCCTATGGAGCTTGACAGCTGGATGGGTCTTTTTCTGCTCTGAGACGCTGCACAGACCAGCCTAGACAAGCAGAATCAGCCATGCTGCAGCAGGCAGAGGGCAGCTCCCAGAGTTACTTACGTTGACAGCCGTAGTACCAGGAATTTCCTGGCAGACACTCATCACATTTAGGCCCTGTCGTTCCAGTCTTACACTCACAAAATCCTGAGCCATTACAACGATCATGGATTGAGCCCAAAGGGTTACAATAACACTCTGTAGAAACAAGACAACACACAGGCTGGAGACACTTCGAGTGGCTTAGAGGTTATCAACACAGGAGCGTCACTTACTTAGAAGGATCTACTTACTTAAAGGAAGATGTCCATTAATGAAATGCTTTGGCAAATGTGGCTATTTCGGGGCCATTTATTTACTGGCTCAGCCTTCCATGGCATCATTTTTATGATAGGGGAGGAAAAGAGCTGAACCATTCCAAGGAAATAAGACATCATGCTTTCACCAGTAACAGATCATAATGGAGATTCCATTTGTTAGGGCATCTTGTAGATGGTCTAATGAATGCCATGAGAAGTGTGTATATCAAGGATAAATCAATATTCCATCAGTGTAAAATCTGTTTTAAATTATTCAAATGGGTTTATCTGCTGCACTCAATATCTGGGAATGGCTGAGCATTTCAGAGTGCAATATGGGTGCACTTTACTCATTTAGAGGTAGTTTTGCTTTATGATTTGGGACGGTGCCTTAACTTATTTATGTATACCGGGCTTTGAGATGAGCCCTTAGCTGTTGTGTTTGCTGGCCATGGTCACGCAGCTCTTATGTAGCTTGGGTGAATGACCATGAAAGAAAAATGAATTTCATACTCCCAATCTGAAGGAAGATAAACTTTGAGATGTATGTTTGCCTCTGTAACTTTCTTGTCTGGGCAAGGCAGTGGTTTTGCATAATAAAAAGTCAAGGGAATGATTCTTTGATCCCCACATACTCTTAGACAGGGCATTTTAATGTCTGAAGCTTTGGTCTTTAAAGCTTAAGTCAGTAGTGGGGAAACTGTTTTGTCCCCCAACTAGGGGCACACAGGTGGTTTGGAGCAAGGGATTTCTGAGCCGCCTTTCTTTTCCGTGCTACCTTGCTGTGTGATCTGGGGTAGGTTATTATAGCTTTCTGTTTTTCAATCTTCTTTGTTTTAAGATGGGACCATTGTGAGGATCTCTCTGTAAAAGCTTGAATAAAACCATGTAGCCCACCAAAGGACCAAAGCCCTGGGTAGCTCAGCTTAATTATAACTGAGTTGTGTCATTAGCAATGAGGATTTGGAGTTATCATTGTTGACTAGACCTGGAGGTTTTGCTCAAATTTTGTCATTGGGACAGATGAAAATTTCTTCAAATAATGAGGAGGACCTTAGAATTATGATTTATGTTGTGTTAAGTCAGTCTTTAGAGCTCAGCATTCTCATGAAGCAAACAGTTATAAAATTAACAATGGTGTGTGTGTGTGTGTGTGTGTGTGTGTGTGTGTGTGTGTGTGTGTAAAACTAGAATGAAATTCCAAAACATTTCTACTTTTTCCTGGCTTGGCTTGTATTTAATAAGCAGGCTTATAAAGCAGCATATTCTATTCTAATGTGTGTCTATGTGTGGATAGGAATAGTTTAAAATTATTTTGCTGTGGTTTTTAATTTTGTTTATACATTGGGCATGTTGATAAAAAGTTGTTGGCGTTTTATAAGCCATTTGGAGTTATACCCGGGCAGTATGAACCCACACGCTGTTCCAACTAGTCCACAGTGATCAACGAGATAGGCTTTTAAAAAATTTAAAGATACAACACCCAACATCAAATCCATTGTAACTCCCATCCTTTTTAATAAAGATGGACAATGTAATCTTATTCATAAAAATAAATGGGCAAGAGGCATAACGTTTTCCCTTTTTCACCTTGTACACCTTGTACAGTTTTTAAAGATCTATCACTTATGAAGCTCTATTCAATGATAGATGGAGTAATAGGAGTGACCGTGAGGATAATATTTTATTACATGAAATTATAAAGAAAATACAGGGCTGTCGGATTGTAAACCAGCATAAAATACTTTGTGTAACTCAATTAAAACATTATACTACAATTTATTTATGGGCATTAAAATTGTCTTGGGTTTCTTTGGTTCTGTGTAAGGAACCTCTCATTATCTGATTGTGGGTTTCAAGGAGAATTAAAAATAATGCATCATAACTTTGAGATATGTTTAGTAGCTGAGTCCTGTGTTTCTGATGCAAAGCTCGTTAGGGGAATTATTAACAGTGATTACTCAAGGTCAGCAACCATGCATCCTCTAGCTTCCTGCTCAAGTTTGTAGGAAGCAAAAGCATACAAGGATGCCATTTTCATGTAATTCTTGCGTCAGCATGGGGAAATGTCATGTATCTCAGAAGACATGACTGTATTTATTCTTGGAATATGGATGAAATACAAATAAATTCACCAGTAACCACAAAACAGCAATCACTGTGGCAACATGAACTACCCAGCTATATTATATATTTGCTATAATATAAAGGGACTTCAAAACATCTAGATAGAACAGAGATGTGAGCTATTCCCTCAGAGTTCGATGGTGAATTTAATTGACAATTTCAAAAAAAAAATCGTAAGGCAACTTTTGAAAAAGTTTTTTTTTAATTTACAGATGATGTAGATAGAGTTTAAAGTGTCTGAAATTAGTCCCCAATGCTGTGAGGATGAGTTAAGCAAATGTTTTTTTCAATTCCTTTAGTTTTTTTCTGCACTAAATAGCAATTAGTTCTCTATTGCTGAGGTAGATACTTACAAATTAAATAGTTAATGTTTCCCTGTAAAGTCTTCTTGCTTTGCTTTATTTAAAGTATTTAAATTTGAAATACCTTAATTTCACCTATATATGCATATACATATGAGCATGTATATATGAATATGTATATATGAATGTATATGTATATGTATATGTATATGTATATGTATATGTATATGTATACTTATATGAACGGGTTAGGTTTGTTCTAGGGGTCCTAGTCACTTAACTTTTTCTGTTCTAATAGCAGGGTATTTATATATTTTCCCAAGTGGCATACAGCAGAATACATTCTGCATTTAAAATTAACAAAGCTGTGCATCTTTTTGTTTATATTAATATCCTCATGTCTTTGTAACCTACGGGTTAGGAAGGTAATTGGACTCCTTTTTATAAGACGACAGTAGGTAGGCTGCTGTCCTGCAAACAGTGTACTTGAGGCAAAATCTAGGCATCTTTAGTTTGCTAGCTGTGCTAGAGTGGTTAGGAGAGAGTGTTCCGTCTATAAAGTCAGGATGTTCTTTCCTAAGAGTATATAAGTTGGGGCAATATGTCTTTTTCCCCCAAAATATAAAAGAGGAAATTTTTTTATAATACTTACCCTACTGTTTTGTTAATGAGAATTAGTTGTTTTGTTTTGCTTTTTAATTGCAGGTCAGTGCACGCTTTACCAATGTTTCCTGTCCACTTGCTTATGAAAAAGCCAGGAGGTTTAAATGACTTACCTAAGGCACATAGCTAGGCAATAGGAAATTGGGTCTTGAACCCAGCTCTCCAGCATCTAACTCCAGTACTTTCTCCACTAATTCACAAATAATAAATAAAGAAGCTTTTGAAAGAGATAGAAAATATTGCAGATATAAACGGTGTTGTGCAAACTTGGTCCCAATAAAGTCAAAATAACCATAGAGCTATTCAATGATAGTAGACAAGAGTGTCCATGTTTGTCACACTGAAGGCAGAAATTGGGGATCCATGACACACGGTTGAATTGAAAAACTACCTCTTTTGTTTTTTGAATAAAAAGATCACTTTTCATTTTCTGTCTACTATGCTCTAATTTTCCAACTTATCAACCCTACTGAACTTTGTCTCTGGAAAACTCTGCCTGTATAATTATTGGTGTGGTGACAAGCATCACACTTCAACTATACACATTTTTAAGAGTAAGTTATACAATGAAATTCCATTTATTGTTTCTCTATCAGGCTCTCTCACGCCCCTGTTTTGAGATAGGGGCTCATGTGATACAGGCTGGTCTCCGTCCACTACGTATGCAAAGCCTGCCTCAAATTCCTGGTTCTTTTCATTCAACCACCACTTGCACTGGTGCCCCAGCTTTCCTGGTTCCAGACTTCCTTCCTAGGAGTCAGGGTCTTCATACAGAAAGGAGACGAAACCTTTCCAAAAGGGAAGAAAATTATTCTGGCTGAGAATATTCAGTTACGGTGGAGGGATGAGGCTCCTGGGATTTCTTTCCAAGACCCTATTTTCTATGGTTCATATACCTTATGATCTAACAGAATTTATAACCTGGAGAAGTTTTGAGAAATTACTCTTCCTCTGGGAACAATAGAAAAATCCAATAAATGGAATTTCATTACTGTAGATAGAAAAGGTAGCAAACGTTTGCATTAGACCTTGCTCATAGCTTTCAATTTTTAATAGCAACATTTTAAATAAACCAATATTTGTAGATCATTGTCAATTATACCTGAGTTTCTACCACAAAGTTTCTTACCTAATATAGTTAATTATCATCTTAAAGGTTGAATGTACAATTTGAGGTGAATAAAATCAGATAAAAAATGATCAGATTTTAAGATTTCATGCAAAAAATTAAAGGGACGAGAGAGAGAGAGAGAGAGAGAGAGAGAGAGAGAGAGAGAAAGAGAGAAAAGAGGAAAAAATTCGAATATTCTTCATTTCTGAAATAGGATTTCTCATGACATCATCTTTAAAGTAACAATATAAGGAGTCAAATTCCACCCTCCCGCCAAAACCAAGTATGGCTTTATCCAAATGCAAGCGAAATTTCAGTCCACCAAGGATATTTACTTCGTTGAGGATATTCATTCTGGCTCAGCTGTCGTGCAGATCCCCAGCTTCTTCACCCTAACCAGCTCCCCATAGCTCCAAAGGCACAGAACAAAAGCTGAAATCGTAATGGAACTGACCTATGCACACATTCTCATCGTCCAGCTGTGCAGAAGCATTTCTGAAGTAGCCCAGCCTGCATAACTCACAGTGCTGCCCTCTAGTGTTGTGTTTACAGCTCACGCAAATGACTGTGTTTAGCAGATCGATATAACTGCACCGATTGGAGTGGCCGAAGCATTCACAGTCTTGCAAGGAAGAACAGAAATGTATACGGAATGTATACGGCAGCAGAGAAATAGCACGCTACATGCTTGGGTGACATGAGGGATGGAGAGAAGATGGCGGCATGGCATTACATATATGGGAACCAACGTAACACACGGTGACGACAGGTGGCTGTTTCAAGCAGGATAGAAAGGTCGGACAAACACTACGGAAGATTGTTAATTCTTGGCAGACAAGATGAACAGAAGCATTTGCAGGTGCACACCTTTTAAAATTTTGGGAAGGCTCGGTTTCAACGGATGCAAAAGTCTAATTTTGCACATGAAAAACTTTACTGACTTTGCATCGTTCCTCCCATTTCTCTCTCGTCTTTAAAGCCCTAAAAAGAGGTACGCGTATGAGCAGCAGCAGGTGTGTGGGTCTGCTGACTCCCATGGCTCTTTTGTCTCATTGTTTTTCTTTTATCTCATGACGTTGGTGGAGTTTTATAGACATCATGGCAAGTTCATAAGGATTGAGACAATGACACAGGTTTTGGTTTTCTTCCAATCATAGGAGGATAGAATACTTGTCTCTTTCATGTCAAATATATATGATTATGTGTTATAGAAAACAAAATACAGGGAGATGTTTTTTTCCTATGGGAAAACACTTAAAATCTCCTTCTCTTGAGTTTCTTACTATGTCTAGTACTAGAGGGGAGTTCAGACACCTACTGTACCCCAGATTCCTTTTCCCTTTTCTCTTTAAAATGCCAGAGATACCCAGGAGGTCGTAGGAGTGGCACGGTATGAACTATAGAGACATGAAGAGAATGGGAGAGAATGGGAGACAGGGAGTGGTTGGACAGTCATTAGCTTTTCTCTCTTACATCTTACCGAACTCAAGAAATTGTTTAAATCTAATTCCACCTTCAAAAAGAAATGGTAAAAACAAAACAAAACAAAACAAAAACCCCAGTGACTTCATTAGAATAATTAACTATTTAATAACCCTTAAAAATTTGGGAGGGACAGTTCAGTGGGAATCAAAGTATGAGGATTTGTTTAGCTGACATTTATAAGAAATGTGAACTATGATTCTGCATACTGTGTTTGTTTATAAAGACTCATCCCATTAATGCCTTATATTACCCAGCAACAAAGCCAAACAAAGTAACTATTTGAACCCACTCATTTATCCCTTCTTTCATTCAGTATTTTATTGAAACAAAACTATTAGAGGTTAATTTACTCTATTTTTTAGCTTACAAAAATCTTTTTTAGAGATATTGCACCTTCATATCAGAGTAAAAGTGTGTATATAAATTAAGAGAATAACAAGAGGTGATATATACATACATACTCATATAAATATGCCATATATACTATATTTATTATGTCTCAATTTATCAGAACAGCGTGGATTTATTAATCAGAGATCTGGTTACTGCAATAAACACTAAGATTAGAGTCAAGATCCTGATGATAAGAAATCCAGTTTGGCCAGAAGAAGGGGAGGACACAGGAGATGACGGAAAGTAGAAGAAAGCCATTACAGCGTCAGCAACATATTGGATCTAGTTGCTTAAAGAGAAGCAAGAACAAGGCGAGAATCTGGAAGTCACGTGGCCTTTACTGGAGATCAGTTATATAGGTGTGGAGGGAGTAGGGCTGTGGATGAAAACAGGAAGGACCAGGTGGAAGAAAAGGATTGAGAGAGGCTGTGGATCTTCGGTGTGAGAGTGAAAGGATGGAAATAAAATGGAGTGAGACACGTCACAGTACTACCAACAGCAGTCCAGTTACAGATCTGGAAGTGAGTCACTTTGGAAAACAAGTCACCCAACCCACAACACTTTCATTTCTGTGGTGGCACTAACTATTCATGGGTCCTGTTTGAAAATCAAATTATTAATTTGATAGAAGAATTGATAATAGTTATTTGAGAAAGCATAGTCTAGTATATGATTGTATTACTCTAAATGTATTTCAAAAGGTAAGTAGATAGTAAAAGTAAAAAAAAAAGTTCTAGGAAGTAGGCTGATGACAACTTGATTTTTAAAGATTTTTCTAGAATGTTTCTGAGACCTTGGAAAATCTGTCTTTTCTGGTAATAATATATTTGAGAATATAAAATTAAAAAAGTATTTGAAACTTATTTGGAAGGCATTAGAGGAATATATAGATAAACTATATATCAATTATAACCATTCATTCATTACATTATATAAAATTTGGGTGTGGTTAATTTTGGTATGTTTCAATTTATTTGGAAGTACTTTTATAATAGTTTATAAAAATTACACAAAGGGATAATTCATAAATGATTATTATACTGTCCTATTATTTTTGGGCTATTAATTTACCATCCTTTATATCTAGTTTTCTATTCAAGCACAGAGCCATGCATGATCCTACTGATACAATTTGACTTGTGCTGCACATGAAAAGTCCCAAGGTATGATTCTAACAATTTGATGACTCTTTAGTTCTTTATTCCCCTGACTTAGCACATCTTCCCTTCTCTTCTTGTGATGCCTAGAATCTATGGTATCTTCTTAGAACCTCATTTCCTTCTCTATTTTCCACTCCCTTCTTACTTCCACTCAATCTTCTGGGGAAAACTGTTCATGACTAAATTCAATTCTCTACCTCACCATGCTAAAATGTTAGCAGCCACACACAGATGGAAATATAGTTCCCAACTATTTTGGAACAAGTCTCACTTGAAGTTTCTGCTCATTAACTACAGCTGCAGCCTCTGGGTTACCTGGGTTAGTCCTTTCCTAAAGAGTCACAGTATAATTCTAGGCATGGATCTCTTCCTTCCACACTAATTGTTTTTGTTGTTATATATTTGCTTTTTGTTTTCACACTTGTTTCAGAGTTTATTCCTTGAGTCTTTATGCTTTTTAGATGCCCCCCACCAGAAATTTTTAAGAGTTTAAATATCATGTATATGTAGACTTTAAAAGCATCTCTAGAACACTCCAAAATATTATTTTTCAACCTGAACCAACTCTCTAGTTAGTGAGACTCCATTCAGATGTGTGTCTTACAATTGGCCCTTCTCACCATCTCCACTAGTAGATTTAAATAATGTCTTCATGTTAAGTTTGAAACTGAGATGCTGGGGTCCCTTGCTAGCTCTGTTGCTGAATTAGTGGCCGCGTTTTAAGAAATACCAAGTCCATCTGTCCCACTGCTTATGTTGCAATGCCAGGGTTCTCCTTGGCAATCTCTTCTTTTCCCTGCCCTCAACAAGTCACTGAATCAGTGCACCTGGCCACGCTTTTAAATCTGTGGCAATGTTGACTTCTCACCATCTCTACCATCTCATCCTTAGCTACACAGATAATATCACCTTTCACTGACAGTGTTGTCATCTTCTCGAAGCTGCATTTCCTAGCCGTGAGAATGACCCGATAGAAACTCAGATTAGACCAGGATGCCCTACTCCTCACCATCCTAATGGCTGCCCATCTCATTCATATTAGAAAGTTCACTGCTTCTTTAGTTTACCAACCCTTGGCTTCTTCCTGACTCTTTCCACTCTTTTCTTCGTTCTTTTCTTGCTGCAGGACCCCTCCTTATTGCTATTGAAACACACTGAGCCAATTTCCATGACTATATTGTTTTCTCTTGGGTAGGTCAGATATATTCCTGGCCTGACATCCCCTCAAACACTGCTACCTCCCAGCACTTTGAGTCAAGTCCAGGCCATAGAAAATTCTCTGAGTACTTCACCTGAAATAATAACCCTGCCACTTAAATATACTAACCTTCCAATATCTTGATCCTTTTTATGTTTTTATTAGCATGTATAATATCTGAAAATTGCATTTTAAAAGGTCTTGCTATCTATTCAGTGTAGAGACATGTGTGTAGACCATATCTGCTTTGCTTGGAGCTGTAACCACAGAACTTAAAGCCTTGCCTGACATACGCTAATCACTCAGAAATTCTATTGAATGAGAAAATAAATGAATGAATAAGAATCCTAAAGTACTCTCCCACAGGAGACAGAGGAAAGCACAGAGGAAAGAGAGGTTTAAATTTATTCTTCTACCACTCAAATCCCAAGAGAGTCCATCTACATCCTACACATTATACCGTTTAGAAAAACAGCACCACACAATAAGATATAACTGAGTTAGTGATTATATTAGCTGAGCAAATGCATCTGTGTACGGATCAGTTTAGGAAGAAAAAAAAGTAGCATTCTGCACATTGCTGTGCCTTTATATTTTTAAATTTCAAATCACGTTGTAATATATAACGTAACAGGCGTGTGTTATTGCATCGGTAAACAGAGCTGAGGTCTCTAAAGCACACATTCACGAGTACATGGCGTGACAGCGCAAGCACAGGCAACGAATTTATCAAGATTCTCGTGTACCAGGCACCTTATGTGAGGAGGTAAAGTGAAAGAGGTCCAGTCATGCATGAGTGTGATTGACACTTAGAGTACACTTCGTTGGGTTGGGCTTTACTGTGCACTGTAGGAAACATAGATGTGTCATCAGCCTTAGAAACAGTGGGAAACCCCAATGTGCAACAATCAAATATGTCTTCAGATGCCTTCAACCATGAACTAGTAATCTAATCTATACATAGCACACATTCTGTCATGCAAGGTGCTTATGATAATGAGGTACTTATTAGTGACCAGTTAAGACTAAGGCAGGCTAGAGATGCATTTGAGAGGGAAAGAGCAAATAGTTGGCTTTTTAATTGACTTGTTAATTGGCTTTCCATGGCAACCTGGCCCATGGCCCTGTCAGGTTTTTCACAAGGTTTCTTCTGACTGAAACTGGTTATGGAAAACCTTAGCAGATGGGAATCACAAGAAAGCCAAAGGCTGGAGACAAAGTCAATTGAAGAAAAATAATATCAAAGAAGAGACGGTTTCTTTTGCCTTCTATGTCTTTTTTTTCTTATTTACTCCTTTTGTTTGAAATTATATTATTGCATCACCCATGTGACTATAGCAATGAGAACAATATACACTCTAGTTGTCATAGATCATTTTCTCAAACAGGGAAAGCCTACTCAAATCCAGAACTGTTGAAAATTCATTTCATTCATTTATGTAGAAAAGGTTTGGGGAAGCCACTTTAGAAAGGAGGCAAAAGAATAAAACTTTTGAGAATTCTTTTTCCCTAATTGAATTAGCAGTATGATGCTTCCCCTAGGATCTTTCCCATGGAAGAAATGAAGAACCTGTAGAATTCTCTCTTATTTTTTTTTCCACTCTACCCTGTTCTGCATCCTTTTGCAGGCTTTGAGCATCTTCTGCACATTTTTCGTGATAAGTTTCCTCTCTTATCTGGCTTCTTCCTGCTTCTGAAATATGTCTGCAACTAATTAGTGCTCTGACTGAAGAAAGTAGAAGTCACAGGGTTGGACTCATGTCAAGAGGCCTTTTGTATATTGGGCATAAGAGTGAATGAAAGGTTATCAGTTCTCTTGTCTCCGTTCTCTGTCTTTTTTTTTGTTTGGTTCAACAGCATTGCTTATTATAGATGGGGAAGCTTCTTACCACAGTTATAATGACTTCTGTGATATAGATCATGAGTCCACATCAACTTCTAACCCTTGGAACCTACCACAGGTTCATTTGTACATATTTTTTCGAATTCCCAGCCCAGATGAAATTGCCTCCAAAGGCAATTCTTAATATTCCTTAATTCAAAATACACCACAAGGCATCAGGACATAGTTTAATGTCCATGATTATTTTCCCTTTTGCCATCATGTCACCAACTTTCTCCTTTTCTTTACATGCTTCAAATATAAATTCAGCATTGACTGCCATCTTGAAAACAATTAAATTCGTGAAGCAAGATGAAAGCTCTCCTGGTATTTCACCATGAAGATCAAACCAACTTCAAATTTTATCAAGGTATTTCATAGAAAATGCAATAAGAAACAAGGAGGAAGACACGCCCAACAGTGAAGAGTGGAAAACAAGACACACCTGGTACAGAGGACATTTAAGGAAATTTGGTGAAGGAATAAAAACAGGGTCTTTATGTTTCCTGAAACATCTTCATTCTGCGAATGACAGATGCTAGCTGGAGTAGGCCCTTCGTGAATCTCAGATAAGCTACTGCCCATTTTAATTGAAAGAAAGTGACAGGACTATTATTTTAGAATGTGGCCAATACTTAATCCAGAACTCTTCATGGATATTTTGCACATTTGTTCAAAACCAGGTTTGGAATTGTAAACTCTAATAGATTTCCTTAGTCACATGCTGAAATGGGAACCATCAAAGGGGTCTGCCTTCCTGGCATCATGAAAAACAACCTTGAGACACACTGCCAGTGGTTTTTCTTATTTTTAATAAAAGGAGCATGAGTGTTAGTGCTTTCCAACTCATAAACCTAAACTCTCATAATTCCTACCCAAACATTAGTTTTTCAGAAAACAAATCTTGAGGCATCTTTAATTATGGGTGAATTTCTGAGTGAAGCCATTTTTTTATGTATGTAACATTCTCCGTACTCGCTGATGCACTGGCTGGGTATCATTCAACATGCCTCACCGATAAGCTGATGGGTACACTTCACAGATATTCCAGATTCATACAGTGCAATGTCTCACAACACATAACACCATGGGATCACTGTATGAATCCAAGAATTCCTACCTCGCTTGTGGTTTGCAACTTGAACAGAAGAAACTGTTGACAAAGCTAATTTGGGAGCAACTGCATAGGTTTAAAAAAATGAACAGCAAATTAGAGACAATAACGAAACGTCAAACTGTAATAAATACCTTATTACCATCCCACTCTCTGGAGCCCTAGATGAAGAAGGGACTGTTCTAATCTGCTCTTTCTGGAAATCTGTTGCGATTACAAAGGAAGGCCCTTTATTTGGCTGAAAATGTTTCAACACTGTCATTAGCACTAAAGCTTTATTTTTAGAGGTATGAAGATATAGCATTTATATCAGGAGTCCCATGACCAAAGCTTATCCTCATGATAGTATGGGTGCTAGGATCCCTGATCATCCTGCTTCACAAGTAACTGTTGGAATGTTGAGGTAACGGGCAATATCAGTGCCTCAGTTTACCATGTCACTCTGTCTACGTCACCACAAATCTGTCTATGTGTGAGCCAGTAGAGCATTTGTTGTTGTTGCAGAACCAATTAGAGATCACAGAACAGAGTCATATGGTCAACCATTTGGCAGTATTTGACCTAAGGTCAAAAAATTGTGTTTCTTTTCTCAATGTGTATTGCCTCAGTGCTGCTGTCCTTTGTGAATGACAGCATTGTCTTTCTAAAATAACCTGCTGCTTCTTTTCCACTGATTCATGATGAGTTGCTTGTGCAAATAGCAAACATAGAATAGGGTCTGGGGGTCTTTGCTGATATTGGTGAGCTAAATTATGGTTCCACAGAACCGTCCTCTGCTAGACAGTTTACGTAGCACTAGTACTTTGGGTTTTAGAACTTAATCCAGCTGTGTTACATTTTAAGTAGCTTAATTTGAGCTCCTTATCCACATTAGCCTTCTCTAATGCCGTTTCTAAAAGCTTTTGTCCCATGAATACCAAAAACAGCAAAATAATCAAATGGGCCCATTTCATGATTTGAACAAAGCATAATCTTATTCAGTTCAAAACTCACTGTGGAGAATGGTAAGCCTTCGGTCTTTTCTTGTATATTTGTCATAGTACAGAGGTCAGTGGGAAATACTGTGTGCCATTGAAAGATGCTCTCAGGGAACTTGCCGAGGAATAAAACCACTGAAGCTTCCCCCGCCCCCATTCCTTGGGGAATTGTATTAGCAGGAATAAGCTTGAACTGTATTTCTTCTTCCATGTATGTACCCAGAAACTTGGAGAAATTCATTTAGAGCAAATGATTAAGGTAATTCTATTTGCTAGTAATGTATGTATCTAGGACAGTCTCGATTTCATCACTCCGATAGTGGACTGAAAATGCAGCCCTTCCAATTTGACTCCTCAACAAATTGCTAATATATTTTGTTTTGCTTAGTAGCTATTTCCTGGTTCCTCCTTTTGCTCATTTCCTCCTCCATCTGTATTCATTAGAGTTCAAAAGGAACATCCTGTCTATAACTAAGGAAGGCAGAAGTCGGTGATGAATGTTTTATTTTTGGAGAAAGAAGGCAAAAGAACACTGCTTTCTATTGAGATAAGCTCCTATTTATATACAAACACATGTACATATAGGCAAGATGGCAGTGTGAATCTAACATTACCTTGCAGCTTTAAAAAATCCATTTCTTCCTATGTAATCCTACTGTCAATTCTGACTCGTCCATTTTCCTGCTTCCCTTTTCCCTCTGCTTCTCCCTTCCTTCCTTCCTTCCTTCCTTCCTTCCTTCCTTCCTTCCTTCCTTCCTTCCTTCCTTCCTTCTGATACCAGAAATCATAATAAAATTACTGTTCTGAGAACAGACTGTGTATTTTTTTCTACATTGGCAAAAATGAATGTTCATGGGTAAATGGGATGGGGGGATAATCCTAACAGGGGAATTTTTAGAATGTGTATACATGCATTGATATAGATATGAGAAGGAAAGGAAAGAGAGGTAGAGGCAGAAGCTTATAGAGAGAAAGGGAAGGAGGGCAGAAAGGAAGGAAGGGAAGGGCAGAAGGAAGGTGGGAGGGAGGGAGGAAAGGAGGGAGGGGAGAGGAGGGGGAGGGGAGGGAAAAAAGGAGGGGAGGGAGGGAGGAGAGGAAAGGAGGAGGGAGGGAGGGAGAGGAAAGGAGGGAGGAGGAAAGGAGGAGGGAGGAGGGAGAGTGAAAGGAGGGAGGGAGAGAGGAAAGGAGGGAGGAGGAAAGGAGGAGGGAGGGAGGGATAGAAAGGAGGGAGGAGGAGGACACACAGAGAGAACCAAAGTTTTGTAAATCAATTTGGGAGCAATAGTAAACAGACCCTCTGGGAGTTTCAATGATGCTCTCACCTATTCATCGAGACCCTCAGAACAATGGAGGCGACCAGTGAGTTTATTTAAGAGCAAAAGGGAAGGAAGGAATTTGTGGTGCCCATAAGTTTTTAAGATTTCCATCCGCTACCTTGACAATTAAACTCTAGGCTTTGCTTGGGACTCTACAAAAGTAAATTTGTTTAAGACTTATAAATTCTGTTCCATCCGATTTTCCCCTCGGTCCTCTTTTACTCCAGTATATCTGGGACTCCGTTCATATTAGAAAAAAATAAATATTCAAGTTATGAGTTATTCGAAGAGAAAGCATCCATGATAATGTTCTAGTGGTAAGATGGTATATAGGATTTCCCCCCAAACATGGGATTTTTAGATCAGGAATTTTAGATGCTCCTACCTTGTTTTGGGTTAGAAACCTCAAGGGAAGAAATATTCGGCCATATCCTATTAAACTTTGAAGGAGCTGTATGCATCAGGAAAAATCAGGGAGTGTTATTTTCAGCTATGATGTCATTTGGTCTAAACAACAACAACAACAATAACAAAAAAATATATATATGGACAAAGACATGAACCACACACCTTGGTTTTTTTTCTTTAACCTGGTTGTGATGCACTTAAACAAAACATGACTTCCACAGCAAACAAGAGCAAGCAATTGATGACTCCCAAAACATTGAATGGACATTATTTGTATAGCGACTTCTTTAATGAAGCTCTGCCTTTACTTTGGAAATGAAGTAGAGTGCTCCTCCACAAATAACCAAATAGGGACGGCAACAAGCCAAACTGATACGGAAAGCTGGTGCCTGAGGCTAGAAGATAACACTAAAGAAATAATTTCTCACTTGAAGTTTCCATTCTACTCAATTTATATTTACAGATATGAACTGGTTACATTAGTCTTTCATGAGAATCCTCTGCGGTATGTTTTAAGTGTGAGCCATTATCTCTGACAGGAAGTGGATCTATTTCCTACTTTTATGCATGTAATTTCTCAGAGAAGGAAAGAGGGATTACTGGTGCTTCTTGTTGAGGAGTAGCCCAAAGGCCTTTCAATCTTATCTATGGCCTTGTACGTATGGATATATTTTCTTGATGTTTTTGCTTCAAAATGCACTTCTAAGTTACTTGTTATAAACCAGAAGTAATCAAGGACATAGTTCTATTTCATGCTATTAATTCTGTTTTAGGTCCATCAGCTACAAAACCCAAAATACTACAGAAGGCAAGAAGCACTCCATGTTTAAGACTTGATGTTCTGAATGTGGTAGTTTTATTAAGTTCAAAGACCATGGCTAGTAAAGCAACTATTTCATGATCTAAATCTCATTCATTAAAACCAGCTCAGAAACGCACGTCTTGTGCATTATTCTTTGTGATCACCAAGTTCTCAAGGCAGCCTTGATCTGTCCTGCCTCAGTGCATTACCTGTGAGCACTCCTGACTTCTCGTGGGCAATGTGGACTGGCCTGAGTTTTAATATTGCTAGTTAAAATTTCATAAGTCCACTTTTCATCAACCTGATTAGATTGAATCTCTTCAAAGACAGACAAAGCCTTTGAGGGAACCTTCAGTAAGCATCTGATAATTGAGAAATTGGTATCAAGTGGCTGAGCTACTGTAAACAGGTATTATCAGATTGCTTCTTCTATCATTGGATCATAGCCAATAAAGTTCTTGGAAGACATGGAACTTTCATATTACATTGACTTGTTTGAAAAATTAATCTCACAAATCCATTGGTGACACTGCCCTGTTCTCCTCTGCTCTCATACACAAAGAAAAAAATTAATATGACTATACTTATTAAAATGTATGAGTAGAAAAAGAACATCATGTTTTTCTGCATGTGCATCTTGGCATTGTTAAATAAACAAATACTTGGCCACATTATGCCAGATACATGGGCGATTCACAGGATGTTGATTCTCATCTTGCCATTTTGACAATGGGTAGGTACTGAATTAGTGGAAAAAGTCTCATTGATGATCAGCTTTGGGAAGTAGTATATTCACAGTTTGAGAGAACCATGCTAAAAATTTTTATTTAAAATATTTTAACTATTAGATTGATTTTAGTTACTTATATTGTTAGTACCAAATTAAGATCATATTAGCTTAGTGAGAGGAAAATAAATATCATAAGTGGGGGGAGGGTTGAAACTGTAACGTTAAGTGTTTAATGAACTTGTTTTAATGAAATAAGCAGAACTATTTAATTCATCATTCTGTTAATAAACTTTATCAAGAACTTTAAACAACTTTCTGAGCACCTAGGAGGTGAAGACAGGGAAATTCTCACAAATTAAATCCCAGTCTGGGCTGCATATTCAGATCCAGGCCAGACACAGGCTGTGGAGCAGAAGTCTTTCTTAAAGAATGAAAGCAATTTAATTAATTTTATAATAGCTTATAAATGAATTTTAGCAATTAACTCCATGAATGAAACTTTATTCCCTATCCCAATATATTAAAATATATATAAATTATTGGGGATAGTTTGGGATCATTTTTTCCCTAGTTTTTAGTCCCTTGGGGAGTTTGAGGTTGCAGTTTATTGACCTATCTTGAACTTTAAAAGGCGTAGACTATTTAACTGAGCAGTGTGAGATTCTCTAGGTGAACACTAGGTTATGTGCTCCCCACATAGAATATCTCCCTCCATATTTTGTCACTAACTTAGTTTCTTGAGCAGTGGAAACCTTTGCTTTTGCTTGAAAATAGAATCAAACTCTTTTCCTGGTAGTTTTGTTATGTAGGGTTGTTAACATTCCTGAACAAGGTACAAATCCTTGTCTAATTTTCCAGTGGGGCAAATAATATATGCTATGTGTTTTTCAGGGTGTGAAAACATCCTGAGAAATGAATATTAATATCTGTGGTTTCCAAACTCTCATATCTGGCTACTGTCTATCCATATATGCTTAGATATTTGGGCAAACATGCGATTTTTTTAAAAAAAACCCACTTGATATCTCATCTTAAATTTAAAAAAATTTGTTTTATAATTACAAGGCCAACTTAGAATAAAAATTTATCATATTACTCCCTCATTCTTTTGCTTCTCTTAAGATTCTGTCATTAAGTTGAATTATCAATAAGCATGAACAATTATTTAATTCCCTGAAGTAAATTAAGCACATTGGAAAGTATACAGATAACGTAATTGAAACATGTGCTATCATATCATATCCAAGTGCAATGAAACCTCTGAGACTTCTTAGCCATTGGGCTACTTTTCATAACTAGATAAACAGTACAGATAGGCAATCTTATACTACATCAAAAGAACTTGTATTGTATTGGGAAAACTGCTACAAATTTATTGATTTCATTTTATTTCCCCAATCAGCGAGGAGAATCTCAGAGTGGTGCTTCATTCTGAGGCAAATAGCCCTTAGAGTCATAAGATGCAGAATCTGGTCTCAGCTGTACCTCTTAGGAGCTGTCTGCCTCTTAATTTCTCCAAACTCCAGTTTCCTTACGCTTAAGACAAAGATGCTGGAGAAGTGATCGCCAGGATTTCTTTCTACAGACAAGTTCTATGATGCCCGCATTTTCTCCCTGACTTAACAAGATCGCGTTGATGTTTATGGAGGCACAATGCTTATTGGGAGGTCACATTTGCCCTTTAGAGTCCCCTCTATGAGGGAAAATTCTTGTTGGTTGCATGTTTCAGTTGTGGGCCTTTTTACTCCCACAGTTACTCTTCAATCAGAGCTGCATGGCAGTGCCGGGGAGGGGTCACCACTTGCAGGTGGTCAAACACTCAGGAATGGTGTTCTGTGACATAGGCCATATAGTAAAATAGACTTGTGTGTTGTTATCTTTTTAACTGGACTTTATAGACTGCCTATATACATGATAAAGAGAACATAATATATATTGCCACAAACATGTTCTTAAAAGTAATATATTAGTGTCTGCCCTATCCATAGGTTATAATTATTCTTTTATTATTTTAAAAACCAAATTTTATTTATTAAGAGTCTAGAAAATAACTATTTAGTGGAAATTTATTTAAAATATGGCACAAACAAAAAGAACTCAGACCAGAACTCAAATTCTAATTTTACGAATTCTTAACTTCTCTAAGCTTATGTTTTTTCACTGGGAAAATGGAGACTGTGGCCTTGCTTCTCATGGAAACTGTGTTGCAGTGAGCATTCTGTTGTGGTTACTGTGGCAACAGAGACCAAATAATATAATAAAAATATTCTTCTAGAATACTTATCAAAGTAGGGAGAAGAATGTGCTTGCCTATTTTTTTCCAGTCGTAATATTCCGCCAAAGAGGGGGATTCTGATGGGTATTAAGCTCATTAAGATTTAGCTTTCTCTATGGAATAATCTGGTTTGAAACTGTATCAATAAACTCTGTTTACAATGAAACAAATTACCTCTCAAACTATGGTAAATATTAGAGTTTGACCTTTCACAATGCAGGAATGCTAATTTCCAGGTTTCCATTTGGAAACACAGTAGCTTAGCATATAATTAAAATATGTAATTTTGTTGGATTTTTTGTTTAAAAAAAAAGGCTCTGTGAAAAATTATGAAACAATGTATTTGTAACACTTGAGATGATTTTTATGAATTAGAAAAATTGAGATTCACATTAGAAAGATAAGAATCTGAAAGAACATTTATTTTTTTTCCTTTGTGCCCCAAGAAAGGGTTCTGCCCTGTAAATTCAAAAGAACCATGCTAGAATTACTAAAACTGATCATCTAGACACGGAAATCAAGCTGAAAAGCAATCTTGAATCAGAAACCAAAGACTTTTTTATTTATATAAGCAAATTTTGAAGAGAATATTCTATCACATGACATTCAGTAATCAGAAATGGAAAGTGAGTTTCATTTCGTTTGTGAACAGTCTTTAAAGACTGAACAAGCTGACTATTCTTTCCCATCAAGGAGAAAATTTAGATTTTTTTTCTAGAATATTCATGACATACTATCTTCCATTGTGGTATTTTAATTACCAGGAGGCAATTTCTTAGTAGGAAAGATTTAAGACAGGAGTTGGAAACTAGATTTTATCTGGAATTTCACCTTTGCTTCATATGTAAGATGAAGTAGGAAGTTGTTCTTTAAATATATTAATTGCACTACTCTTAATATAATAGTTTGGTTCTAAAGACCCACCGAGATGGAAACTGCTACTGGAAAAATGTTGGTGAACCTTCATTAAACACCTGTCTAAGGGAATATGGAGTGAAAATTGAGTGGAAATAACAATACAGGGCCGTTTTGTATAATCATTGCTAGTGATCCCAGGGAAATCTTGAAATAGTGCTATTGCTTTCCCTAGCAAGGGTCTATAGAAGATCCCAAAGCTCTTCAGGAGAAACTCCCTTGGAGGTAATCTTGCAATCTTCACAGATACCACTCTATTTCTGAGAAATGCCCCATCATTCAGCTGAAGGGAGAGATGAGTTTAATGTCATAGTAGGAGCTCTGTCCTTGGGATGGCACAGTTAACTGTGTTTTGCTGTAAGCAACTCTTCCAAGAGATACAAAGATTGGTTCATTCTCATACAGCACATGTAAGCATCTTTCATAATTTGCATAGCTCGCACACTGCTTTGTGTTCTATAATAATCCAACATTTATACACTTCCTCTCTGGTCAGTCCATTAAGGAGTTGTTCGATGGTGGAGGAAGAATGTGCTCTGATAGGACAAAGGTTTGAGATCCTTTTTCCTCAGTTGTCGTGCTTATAAGTTGTGCTGACGGCACCTTTAAGTGCCTGCAAAATAATGTCTATTTTCTTCAAAGTCTGTGGTTCTCTGCACAGAAATGGGTCAATTTGGGAATCAAGGGGTTTCTTAACTACACAGAAAGAGTTCTGGCAGGAGTCAATAAATCCAGTTTTTTTGTCTTTATGTACTCTCTTCTATTTCATTTAATGCTATGAAGTTAGATTGACAGTCCAGCTCATAATTTACTGGGAAAGTTACTTGGTCACTCTGACCTCAAATTTGTAAAGCAGAATTCTGTAGAAAGTTGGAGTATAAGGCCCTACAATTCAAAGCACATATCTTTGTATAATTTTTCCAAAGAAGCAGAATGGTCAGTTGGTCACCTACCTACTGATACTTCAAAAAGATGCACACTTGAAGAAGACTTCAATTGACACACCCTGACAGGAGCTACTGCAGGGTAGGGCTACACAGTAACTTGTTTGAGGGGTCAATATAGGAATTTTAATATTATTTCTATCTAGAAAACAACCTATCCTATAAAGGGAACTAGCAAAGAAGAGATTTTAGCTCACACTTAAAAGTGGATTGGCATTCTAAAATTGACTAGGTAAAGGTTAGAACCTTAAAAGCCAATTTGTTCAAGATGAGCAAATGTGGGAAATATAGATGGGTAAACCTCTCCAATTTTTCTTCTCTTAAGTGGGAGATTCCTCCCCTCTTAACTGGAGTATTTGATTTTATCCAGGATTAAATATACTCTCTTATCATCTGCAAATAGTGATATTTTGACTTCTTCCTTTCCAAATTGTATCCCTTTGACCTCCTTTTGTTGTCTGATTACTCTGGCTAGGACTTCAAGTACTATATTGAATAGGTAAGGAGAAAGTGGGCAGCCTCGTCTAGTCCCTGATTTTAGTAGGGTTGCTTCAAGTTTCTCTCCATCTAGTTTGAAAGGCAGCTATGTCCTAATGTTCATTCAATTTTAGGATAACAACAAAGTTTTCATGAATATGAAATGCTAGTTACACAAATATGAAATGGATCTGTGATGAGGATACTGGGTACACAATAAAATAGTCCCAAAAGGCATTTCACCTGAGATCTTAGCTTTCTTTCTGTAACATCAGCAAACAGTTCAAAATTAATGTAGCACACCATGCAATTTGCCATGTTGCTACACTAGCCTGATCATTTTCCCTCATTATATAAAATCTAATTAGTTAAAGGGCAATTCAATGGAACTTTTATTTGGGGGGATTTAGAAGTATTAAAGCAAAGGCGGAGATATCAAACAGACACTGCAGCTCTCTGAATAGAGCGAACATGATTATTAATAACCCTTGGGTGGGTAAGCGATTAACCTTGTCATTTTCCTTCTCGCCATTCAAGTTTCTACAACAAATCAGCACTGCACAGAAATATTTGGATGCTGAATGGAAAACAACTTTTACAAGGTCTCCAACTGGCATCAAATGTTCTCAAGTATGAAAACATCTCTAGGCTTTCTCAACAGGCTGATGGATCCCTGCAGGTAGCATTTCCCTTGTTTAATAGTCCTGCCAATTAAATCAAATTAGAGATGAATTTTTAACTCTGTGATGAAGGCAATGCTCGTTATGAAAGAAAACAGGAAAATGAGATATTTCCCCTAAGTGAATTGTTATTTCAATTTTAATAATCGGGGCATCGGGGATGAGGAATGCCAAGCCACTGTTGTATGCTTCATATACCATCCTGTCAGTCAGAGGAAAGTTATTTAGGAGAGTAATCTTCAGTGAGGGTTGCAAACCAGTCATATCCCTATTTTGCGTTGTGGATTTTCTTTGGTGTTTATTTAAAAATTTCAAGATTTTAATATGGATTTTCTTGATGTCTAATGTCCTTCTCTGGAGGATATACCTTCCACATCTGACTCATCTGTCATCTGTCTTTGTGGGACATAATAATCACCCTCACAAAGCTACTAAACCTTAGGACGGTTCTTGCCAGCCTAATTATAGTCTTTGTAATATATTGTTTAACATGATTAGTCTTTGGACTGCTGGACTGAGAATTAGAAATGCATGTTAGAAGGTAATGATTGGTTCTCACTATAAGCAAAAACACCCACAAAAAGGCATTTATTAATTTGGATCATCAGCATCAACAAATGTTCACTTAGAAAAATGGTGGACTATGATATGTATATCTCATATAAATTGAGACCTGAGTGTATTGTCATCATGTGAAATTATATAGAAACAATAGTTATGAGGCTCAAATGGCTACAGATCTATTTTGGGATTCATTTATTGCTGACAATACCATGAGTATTTATTTTTTCAGCCATGGGTCAAAGCACATCATAATGACTGGGTTTTAGATCAAGTGCTTTGGGGAAGTTTGAGAACCCTGTTTCCTAGTAGATAGACAGCAGCAGGTACAAACGACCTTAATGGGAAATTTGTTTTCTTCAATATACTTAGTAGATGATCGGAAAGGATAGCCACTCTGTCCATGTATTTGAATCTTAATGCCAAAGTTGACAATATGAGATCTATACTGAAGTCTATTAGAGCTAAATCCCCCAGCCATTGTAAAATAATGGCATATGCATGTAAAACTTATGGTTACATACATCAATAGTCTACATCGATAATATACATCATTCATTTTTTACAAAAACCACTTTGATGATCAGACCCTCTTGGGTGTTTCATCTGCTACAGTGGGATCTTCCTGGGTAGCTGGTGGGATTGTATTCATTGATTCCTTTTTCACAGTGAACAGAAAAGCCCTGGGACATGCCCAGACTTAGCTAAATATCCAAGCAGCTTCCTTGTCCCTGGCTTGTACCTTGAAGCCATGTACCTGTACCAACTGCATCTTCCAGGCCTGTCTGTCAATGAACTACTTAAATGTGAATTCTCACTCTTTGGAGTGGAAAGGAATTTACCAGTGCACACAATAGGCACCATAGAAGGCCACAAAGAAGGAACTTGCTTGTGCCATTAAACACACCTGGAACACACCATTGGAGTTGATGGTGTTATTGTGAATCGCTTTACCTTAAAAGCCAGGCAACAGGCAAGCTTGTCTTTTGTGATATGGGGTGAGCCCTAAATGCTCTTTCACCTTGCTGGTTAGAAACAAAACAAAACAAACAAAATTCCAAAATACCCATTGTACTTTAAGATGAAGAGCCAGAGACATTCAGACTTATAGAATATAATTTTGAGTCACAGGGTTTTTTTTTCCTCACAGGTATTAGTGGTAAAATTTTCTCAGGTTCCTGATCATTAAGATTTCTACATTTTTCCAAGGGCACAGCACAGCATCCTTTCAGGTCACCACTGATTTCAAAAGGTAACTGTGCAGAACAAAATTGGAATTTCCTGATTCAATGCATAAAAGGTCAACATCTGCTGATGCTCAGAGATGGGGGATGGGTGGAGGCGGCCAGATGAGATGTGGAGTGAGCAGATACAGTCAGAGGTCCATGCAACACACATCTGCCTCTCGGAACAGAAACACATACCAGCACCAAAGAACTACTTTTCTATTCATCCATTTCTGAACTTGTGGATATGTCAGATCATGAGAACTGTTCTAGCTCCCTCTGCTCTAAAATTGCCCAACAGCAGTTGTCAAGGCCCAAAAGGAGCATTTTGAGGTACATACATAGGCAAAAGCAAGCACTAAAGTAGAAATACTAGTTTTCCAGAGCTGAATGTTCTCATTGGCATGGCTGTAGTCCCAATACCATGTTTGGAAGATCACAAGGACAGAGCCGCAATTGTCGATTTGTGTTAAAATGGATGCAAATGCTGCTTCTGATTACAGAGCCGCTGATTTTCATGGTATTCAACATGCTTAATGCTTAACAGATAAGTGCCTTGGCCTGTTCACAAGTTTAAGTAAACTGGGATGATTTAGAAATTAGAACAGCTGCCCTTGCATGTATAAGAAGTGGCAAATTTCTTTCCAGATTATCAGAGTAAGGCTTTCAGAAGGGTGTTGGGTTTGGCAATGCTCCAAATGCTGCTATTTACACTGTGACCATATATTGGCACAGCTTTTATGGCAGAAGCCTTTGATGAGTGACCATCATGGGAAATATTCTTCTTTCCATTTATCGTCCATAACTAAGCTTCCCTCCGTATTTTATTTCTAAATCAGTTACTCAGTTGTTGCGCCAAGATTTTTTTTTGCCATGGACATAAAGGGCATGCTGTAAAAACTGTGTAAAATTATGCTTTGAAACAGTATTGGGCTGCATGTTTGTAATGAACATTTTCAGCATGAGTAAGGCTGTACTGATTTAGACAGGAGGGGGGTTTGCAGCCTGAGTCTCTTGGAGTAGCTGGAGAGGCTCAAAGTAAGGATGTTGGAAAAGGATTATCCAGAGACTGGAGGGAAGGTTTCTCCTCAATTGACTGGATATCTGCTAAGAGATTTCTTTAGGAATGTTTAGTCCTATCCTTATACTTTGTATGTATACCCCTTTCTTATCAAAGAGAAAACAAAGGACTCCATAATGAGTGGATCACTGTAATTTAGGAGAGAAGAATTGGTGGTGCACAATCTGTATTTAATTCCTTAGGGTGATTAATAATCATAACCTCTTTCAGGCCTTCACAATACCTACATTTTAGTGCATTAAAATATTTCCTCCCAAGACTCATGATATTTTCCTGAAATTTCAATGAACACACCCAAGCTATTCATGAAGACTCCTTTGCTTATCTCAGATACATTAAAAACCCACACTCGGTCCTACAGAGAGAGTGACATCTTTTGTTGGTTACTAAGTGTAATTAAATAGAATAGTATACACAGATATGAAATGTTTATCTAAGTAATTGATTCTCTGCTTAGGTGGCCGTTATGAATTCAAAGCCATCAGGAAAACTGGCATTGAACATCTTACAGAACAAGTCACCACTTTTATCTGTGTTCCCAGCACACCTGTGCCTACAGCCATCAAGAAACTTGAATACCCACGGCCCATGTTCTATTGCATCAGAAATGGACACAAGAAAAGAGCTCTGAGGAGTTGAACCACAAAGCAAAGCTGGCCTAGGTTTGGTTTGGTGATTGTTTACTTACTACCAATACTGGAAATGCTGGGGATACCTGCAGAGAGAAAACAAAACAAGAAACAAGTGTTAGCTATTACTGTGGAGACATCTTTAATTTATTGTAAAAGTCTTACAAATGTGGCACTTGGTAAGTAAGACCATTAGAAATTGCTACATAAAAATGTACATGAAATCGGTGTATATGTATTTATACACAAGCGCTGGAACCAATTGCACTTAATCTCTTCAGCTCATCAGAATTGAAAAATTAATGTCCACTTTCAATCAGTGGTGCAAGGATGCGTGGTGTCACCAAACACTTTATGCTCATTTACAATATTAACGGATTAATTCTATGTGCCTCAGAGCGGATATTGAGCTAGGCTTTTGTTGGAACCACCCTATTGGATAAACCCCAGGTGCACCTGCGCAAACATAGCTGCACGTGAAGCAGGTCTCTTTCAATGCCTTATGAGGTGCAAGCATTAGCTGCTGAAAAGTCATTTGACAGTTTGTTTGATTCATTTCACATAGTCATCCTTCTCATGCCTCTTTCACCTGTCAGATACATGGATTGAACTCTGTAATAGAAACTTAATTGAGCAGAATAATTCAAGAATGCATTACACTGTTCAAATTGATCATGGATTTACCAATGATTCAGCTTCTCATTGATTCACATTTCAGACTTTGGCCTGGTGTGGTAGAAATGTGGACATGCATTTAGTCTGCATCTCCATTATGAGTCTGCCAAGCACTATAATACTTAGACCTAATGCAGAATCCCAGCAGCCAGAGCATCTAAGTTCGAAGGATGGCTCCAACATCTAAATGCTTACTAAGGGGGGTCTTGGGCAAGTTCCTTATGATCTCAGTGCTCACTTAGTTTCCTATGTCTCTATTTATTGTGACTATTAAATCAGTTGATAGGTGGAAATCATAAAGACCACTATTTCATAAGTAATATTCTTGCAACAGTTACTCTAACCGTCTTGGTTTACTCCTAGAGCAGCAATGTGGTAGACATTATTGATTGAATACTAGAGATTTACCTCTTGACACCAAGTTTATGGTTGCTATATTGGTGACAATGAGATGGGGATCCGGCAGTCCTGTGTGAGGGTTCTGCATTGCTACTATTAACTAGTAAGGTGATTTTTGGCCACTTCAAGCCCCGTCTAGAAAGGGGCCTATCATATCTACTTCAGTGGGTTGCTGTGAGAACGGAATAAGATAACCCTGAAGCATGTTTAACATAGGGTATGTATCCAGTAAGTCAGAGCTGTTAATGAGTTGGCCAGACATGTTTCTCACAGATAGGAATGGTAAGAATTGCTAAGCTTCTATTTTAGCACTAATCTTCAAGCAACCTCCATTTGCTTAATTGAACTGATCACTGGACCTTTCTTTAAGACATCTATCATTGTAGCCTTTTAAATAAAGCTTTATTTTTCTGTGCCCAGGTAAGAAGTGGGAGAATAAGAAATAAAAGATTCTTATAATGCATCGAAAACATTGGACAGTGGAAAGACAGAAATGCCTTTTTGTCTGCACATGTAGAAGGCAGAGGTCCATGTTAGGTGTCTTCCTCTATTCCTTCGAATCATATTTTTTAAGACAGGATTTCTCACTCGCTGGGCAGGTTTGCCAATGAGCCTGTGTAATCTGGCTGTCTCGTCACTGCCCAAGTACTTGGCTTTACAAGTCTTTTGTGTGGGTACTGGGGATCCGAACTCAGATTCTCATGGTTGTGTTTGAACAAATGCCTTACCCACCGAGCCATGTCCTCCGCTCCTCAATGCTTGTAGTTCACAATACTTCAGCTTAATTACTGACCTCTGTTCGATCAAAATCGAAAAACTGAATTTCCATATTTCAACTCTCTCCTACGAACTGAATTTTAAGATGACTGTGATTTCTGCAAGAGGACAGCTAGACTCCAAGCCCAACACTTGAGTCAACTATCTCACCGCAATGTGACATTGCCTCGGTACTGAATCTTTTTTTTTCCCCTTCATTTTTGCAAATTCCCCACTGGGTGAGAAGCGATGGCAGCATCATAATTTCAGTATCAATTGCAGAGGCTCGGAGTTTCCTCATGATTGAAAACTCTTCTCTCATGCAAGGCACTGCTTGCCCGTTGCAATCCATCAAAGAGAATGGAAGTTAGGATAGCAGGGAGAGACTCTTCATGTGTTTTCAAACTTCCACGGAGGCAGAGGGCCATGCATAAATGCAAGGTGAGCTGCTCAGGGAGTTCCACCAGACACAATAATAAACAGGCGTGTACGGCAGCTTACTGCAGCGTTTGCTGCTGTAGAATGCTTCAGAAAGATGCAAAAGGCTTTCTGTTCCTCTGGGGCCTCGAGTGCAGGAGCATCCAGTTCATTCCAAGTACATACACAGTGCCAACCATGACTATTCTAAGATTCTCTTTTCCTCATGAAGATGCTATTACCTAACACTGCATGCTTAGAATTCAGGCTCTTTTTCATTCTGTGTGTTGTAGTTTCTTGAAGTACTGCCAGATGAGTCATGCTTTATTCCATGTCTGTAAAAATGGTAATTGCTCAGAAAAGATTTTTTAAACTGCTCATTTGAATAAAGAGTTTTGAAATTGAATATATCTGAGCACCAAGGGATGCCCATTAATTCATTTCAAAATGTTATTTTCTCCTAATGGTTCCTATTTTAATGTCGAAAGTTCCTTGCTTGGGGTTGTCTGTAGACAGCTGAAGAACTTAGAAAGCCCACTCTAGCCACTGGAAAGGCAGTGTGTTAAGCTGTGAGAAATGGTTTAAGAACTCAAGAAAATGATGCAAGATGGGCTAAGTGTCTTCAGGCTCCATATACCTGAACCAAAGGATCTGATCCCATTCTACAACGGCCACTGCAGTCATGAATGATGGCATGACCAAAACTGTGCTTGGGGCAATTGTCAAGGCAAATATTGGCAGCTTTCTTTTTCTTTGTGTGCCCCATGTAAAGTGGTAACTTTCGTGTACAGAACATTTTCTACCTTTGAAGCTGAACTCATGAATGTTTTCTTCCTTTGTTTTTCGTACTGATGTTGGCTGGTCTCACCGAGATCTCATAGTACTTTGTACAGACCTCCATGATAGATTTTTCTTTTCTGTGACTCAGCTGTGATGTTTCTCTGAGAGCACGGAGGGAGCAAGCCCACCGAACGTTCCTTTATGTTTCTCTCATATTGTCTTGGGACAAGGTATTATACAGTGAAGTTTCACTAAGTGCGAATGTATTGGTTCTGGGATTGAACGTGTGCTTTCACACGTGCTTGGTAAGTGCTTCCACAGGGATGTATTTACAGTCCTCTTTCTACTTTATGCTTGTGATACGGTCTCGTTAAGTTGCTACCCTACAACCCTATCCATGCTCCAGGAAGACCTTTATGCTGTGATTCTCCTGCCTCAGCCTTCCAAATGGCTGAGATTAAAGTTCTGTTAGGAAGAAGTCTTAAATAGACTTAAGAAGTTTTAAATGACAGATTCCTGTCACGATTTTGGCATCCATGAAACTCACTGGGTCAAGCCAAACTTGGTATTTAAGCAGAGAATTTGTCTGGCATTGAGTATCTGGCCTATTTTCTTTCTAGTCTTTTGCTCATCTCTTTTCTTTAAATTCCTTTTTTGAGGCACTTACTTATATTTTTTTCTAAACTACCCATAGACAAATACAGGTTTTGTGGAACTTACAGGACAGAAAATTTAAGAATTCTCTTTAAGAATAAACATATAACCTTAAGGTTTAAAGCTACATACGAAATTGAACATTTTTTTTATTTAGAAGAAGTCCAAGGATGGACCAGAACTTGAGATCCCATCTCTGGAACAACCACAAAGATACTTCAGAAACATACAGATGTTGTACATAATAAAAATACATTAATAAAAAAGGGGAGAGGAAACAACATAAGCTAATTCTCAAAAATATTGGTAAAAGTTTGAGATCTAGAAGGGATTTTAAGACATCATCTATTCAGCCCTTCATTTCACAGACTGGCATAGGGAGCTGCAGACACCAAAGCTGGTCCCTTTACATGCTGTGCTAGAGCTTGTGACACCCAGTCCCTGTCTGAACAGTGTAAACTCATCCTGGGAGAGGCAAACACGGGTGTGGGGGATCTCTAGCGAGAAGCTCTGCAGTAGAGAGGACGATCTCAGCACTGATGCTTCTAGCATTAAAATGTCACTTCACTAAAGAAATGCACACAACTAAACCAGAGAGGCATTATGTCACTGCTTGCAGCAAGAGAAAGAAGGCAGGAAGATGTCGGCAATTGTTCATCCCTTTCTGTTGCCACATATATTCTAATGCTTCTTATAATGGGATTTTGCTGAGGACGGAGACAAGAACATAATAGAATGTTATAGCATGATATTTTCTTCATTTTTGGCTAGCTCTTCCTCTATTAGGCAAATAGCTAAAGGGTATTTACATACTAAGCTTACATAAGTAAACATGGCAGAGATCTAAAAAAAATGCCGAATCTGCAGAAGCAGATTACGGTAGTGCTTAAGCTGTAAGTCCTTTGAGAATCAGTGACAGACAGGTTTGCAGCTTTTCGTCATGGAGGAGGCAACATGATAAGGATTCAGTGTACTTTAGAATGCAAGAAAAAAAATGACCACTGTTGGGATGGATGGTTTGAAAAACCCATCAAGTACGTGAGGAGATTGTCTCCCAGTCAGAATGTAGCCACTGGGAACACTTAGTCCTAAAGCACCATACTTAAGGGGTCAGAAATGGTAAGAAAATATTCTGTGGCTAAGA
>NC_046156.1:163786208-163859898 GCF_011064425.1 Rattus rattus
CTCTTGGGCCAGGGATGTGGGCAGGGGTGGGCAGTGTTGGTGGTCTCTTCCGCTCTGCAGCCTCAGGAGTGCCCACCTGACCAGGTGGTAAGGCATTCTCCCACGGGTTCTGGGAGCAGAGAGCTCTATTTCAACTTTTGTCTCTGTGCCTTGTATTGCTTCTCTTAAAATTTACATTATAAAAATATAGAGGCTAAATCTATTAAATTGTTACAAGTTAAATTCAAATTATTGCCAAAGATATACTTTATATGAAGCAACAAGGAAAAACTTATCTTTTGAAGACTTCGTAAGTTGAAAAATAGACGATTCAATGCAAGGAAAAGAGTCATAAGAGTGCTGGGAAGATACTAATTCTAAATTTTTGAATGAAAATACTGATGACAACAAATTCTTCCTAAGGACCAACAGAGAGCCATCAGTATCACAGGGTATACACCATGGTGATGAGTATCATGAGATGAAGATCCAGATGCCTCAAGTAGTGTGCCATTTTAAGGTCTTTTATTCTTTATTCTTTATTCCCAGTAACCTCAAGGACTAGGGCAAGCTTGGTATTGTGAGAATGTGAAATATTTTTATGTCATTGCAATTTAAAATACCTTTTGTTGTTACTAAGTAGGTATTGACTCAAAAAGCAGGATTAGCAGATGAAATCCAGTTAGAAGGATATTGCTAACATTTTCATGAAACTGTTCCGATTCACTACATAAGTTTTATGTTAGATGGGAGAAATATCAGATTCAAGGCTTAGTTTTAGTTCTATAGGGAGCATTTGTTACATTACATACTGAAATGTAAGAAGAGAAGAGGCAGGAATTCCTTTTATTAAGGTGTGGACTCCTTGAAATAGGTTAATGTCCTGTCAGACATTATCAGGTACTGGGAAAAGAAGTTGAAGAATATGCCATGATCCTTCTTCATCTGAGGTAGGCAGTTGTGATTCTGGCTTGTACCCATTTACATTACTTTATTCCCTATTCAAAAGCAATAATTTGCAGGTAAGTATTCATATATGAAAGGTGTCGCTAAAGTATCAACAAACTGATCTCAAAATATTGTTTATTTATGAGTTTCATATTTATCAAATGTTCAAATATAATAAAATATGCAATAAGTAGAGTTGTAATAAATCAACCAGGGCCTTCTATCTCTCTTAGATATTTGTTCATACTTTTTTGTATTATTTTATATTTCATGTATTATTTCTTCTGAGACATGAGCTTGATAATTAAAGAGAACTATTAATAAATTACTATATCTTTCATTATAAATGCTTTAAGAATAGTTGATAAACATGTGCATTTGTTACTGTTTCCAAGGGTATTTTCTGAGAAACAAGAAAGTTAGATCGACTTCAGTCATAAATCTTTAGAATTTTTGTCTGTTGGCTTTGTGCTAGAACAAATGTAACTTGAGCTATGGTGTGTCTGTACTTGAACAAGAATGAGTTATACATTTTTTTCAGAAAGTTCTTCCTTCTTGGATTTATAGGATATAACTTCAATTTAATGTGCTTTTAATGTAATGGTAGAAAATCCAATATCCAGTATGAGATATTCTCTCTCTCTCTCTCTCTCTCTCTCTCTCTCTCTCTCCCTCTCTCTTTTCCGCTAACATATGCTTTTCAGTTTTCAGTAAGATCAAAAATTGTCTTACTGTGATCTAGATTTCTCAGATGAGAATTAATTTTTCTTACTATTTTAAAATGGAAGACATTTTAATAAAGTAATATTTAAACAAGGAGATTTTCTTTATATCTGTTTTCTTCAGTTATCAGTTTAATTCATGTTTCTGTAATCCTTATGTTTATTCATGTTTTCTCTCCTGAAATCCATCTGAAATAAATTAACTTATTTTTTCTAAATTATTTATGGCTTATCGTAAGTATTATATGCATATTTTCTAGAATTTTATTCCAAGTATACATGCACAGGTAATTAGATTAAAAAACATACAAAATATTTTGATTCATGTATCATTGAACTAGAGGGTCTTCTAGAAGATTATTCTAGCTATCCCTTGATGTGTATTTTCTTCTTAGACATAAAAGTATTCCTTATTCAATATCTTCAATGTATTTTCTCAATCATGGTTTTAATGGATCATTGGTTTCACTTCATTCAAGAGCAGGAGAGAAGGGAAGCAATAGGGGACACCAGAGTGGAAATCAGGGAAGGGGCTAACATTTTCAATGTAAATAAAGAAAACATCCAATTAAAAAAATTAAAAAAAAATAATGATGGCAATGGCAGTGTAGGTAAGTATAGATTTTTTGGCACACTTGGGCTTGCTATTTTAATTCTTTTGTTTGGAATATCCATTTCCACTTCTTTCTCTTTAGTGTTGCTTTTGAGGTAAAATCACTTGTCCATTTCCTGCGTTCAAATGTCTTTTGTTGGTATCATTTGAAATCTTGATTTGGATGTGCCTAGGAAGTACTTGTTAGATTTTACTTTACTGGTTTAGCTGATCTAACATTTTTCTTAAAATTTGAGATTCATTTCTGTTTTTTTTTCACACCTTTTCATTCACCTTTCTTTCCTCTCTCAAGAACCACTCTTGCTGTCTAGAATGATATGGGGGATCGTGTCCTTACCTCCTCACAGAAACTCTACATTCCGTCTCAACCTTTCATTGCTGACAAACTCACAAAGTGACATTTCCCTGAATTCACTTATCTTGTTTGTGTTTTATTAAGTCTACATTCTCCTTAAGAAAAAAATGGTGAATTTTATACTTAAATTACAGTGCAATCAATATTTTTCAATTTTATAATTGTTATTACCTTCATTATTGAAAGTCTAAATTACAAATCTTCATCTGTGCCCTTTCCCCCCTTTACTTTGAAAGCTTCATTTTATTTTTAAATTTGGAGCATAATTATAATAGCAACACTTTTTAAATTGAAAATAGATTCTTTTCTTATACAATACATCTTGATTACAGTTTTCCCATCCTCTACTTCTCCAAGTCCATTTCCACTCCTCTTCTTTCTCTTCTTAGAAAAGAGCATGATTCTAGAAAATAACAAGCAATCATAGATAGATAACTAGATAGATAGATAGATAGATAGATAGATAGATAGATATAAGGTAAAATTGAAATGAAGCTCAGTAAGGCAAACCCACAAAGGGAAAAGAACCCATAGAGGAGGCACAAGAAAGACCCACTTATTCACACACTTAGGAGTCCCATCAAAAATACTTTACTGAAGGCAATAATATATAGTCAGAAATCTTGGTGCAAGACTTGTATTTGTTCTGGGTTTCCTTTTTCAATCTTTGTGAGTTCATAACAACCGTGTTCAGTTGATTGACAGTTGTTTGTAATCCTGTTCTTTCATCTACTTTTGCTCTTTTTTCTTCCTCCTCTCTCCCAGAGTTCCCTGAACTTCAATGTAAGCAATTTGATGGACATAGCCAACTTATAGCTATTTGTCTCAAGGTCTCACTCTGTCTCTCTCTGTGTCTCTCTCTGTCTCTCTGTATGTCTGTCTCTATGTGTCTCTGTATCTGTCTCTCTGTCTCTCTGTCTCTCTGTCTCTGTCTCTGTCTCTCTCTCTCTCTCTCTCTCTCTCTCTCTCTTTCTCCTTCCATCCATCCCACCCTACTTACCCCTCTCCCTGAACTCTCCATTTCTCTCTATTATGCCAAGCTGTGGGTCTTTGTTTTCATTCCCATCTGCTTCAGGAGAAAGCTACTCTTATGGTGCCTGAAGAAGGCACTGAACTGTGAGTATAATGGAATATCACCACTCCTGGACATATACCTAAAAGATGCCCAACATATAACAAGAACACATGCTCCACTATGTTCATAGCAGCCTTATTTATAATAGTCAGAAGTTGGAAAGAACCCAGATGCCCTTCAACAGAGGAATGGATGCAGAAAATGTGGTACATCTACACAATGAAGTACTACTCAGCTATTACAAACAATCACTACATGAAAATCTTAGGCAAATGAATGGACCTAGAGAATATTATCCAGAGTGAGGTAACCCTGTTCCAAATGAAAACAAATGGTATGCACTCCCTGATAAGGGGAAATGAGTCAAAAGCTTGGAATATCTAAGAAAAAACTCACCAATAATATAAAGCTCAAGAAGAAGGAAGAACAAAATGTGGATGCTTCATTCCTTCTTAGAAGGAAGAAAAAAATATTCACAGAAGGTAATACAGGGAGAAATAGAGGAACAGGGACTGAAGAAAAGCTCATCCTGAGACTGCCCTACCTGGAGATCTATCCCATATGGACTCATCAAAACCAGTCACTATTCCTGATATCAAGAAATGCTTGCTGACAGGAGCCTGATATGGATGTCTCCTGAGATTCTCTGCCAGAGCATTACTGATACAGATGCGAGAACGGACTGAAGGAGATTAAGGGGTTTGCAATCCCATAGGAAGAACAATATCAACCAACCAGACATCTGAGAGCTCCCAGGGACTAAACCACCAACCAAAGAGTACACGTCTAAAGACTCATAGCTCCAGCACCATATGTAGCAGAGGATGACATTGTCTGGGCTCAATAGAAGCCATTGGTCCTGTGAAGACTCATTTTCCCAGTGTACAGGAATGCCAAGGTGTTGTGGTGGGAGTGGGTGGGGGGCAGGGGAACATTCTCATAGAAGCAGGGGGATGGAGGATGGAAAACAGAGGGGGGACTGGGAAAGAGGATAACATTTGAAATATACATATATTAAATATTCAAGACAAAAAAGAAAAAATAGATAACATCATTAGGAGTCATTTTATTGTTACTTTTCTTTAGTCAATTAATAGTTTTTTAATTCTAGGTCTTTGAACTGTCTGAGTCATTTGAATTTCTTCTATTGAGAATTCTGTGGTTAGATCTACAGCCACCATTTTAATATTTTTATAAAATTAAAGATTTTTTCATAAAAGATTTTCATATCTTTTTTCTTAAGTTCATTGTATTTTGGATATTAGTCCTCTGACTTATGTGGATCAAGTGAAAATCTTTCCCACTCTGTAGGCTATTACAGTATCAGATTGGCTGTATTCTTCACCTAATAGAAACTTTTCAGTTTCATTGAGTGACATTTTCTAATTGTTCATCCTAGTGACTGCATTATCTGTGTTATCTTCAGGAAGTCTTCTCTTATGACAATGAGTTCCAGGATATACCCTACATTCTTTTCCATCACATTGAATATATCTAATTTTATGTGTGATTTTTGTTCCATTTGGACTTTTTCTATAGATTGATAAGTAAGGGTCTATGCACACACTTCAACATGTAAACCAAACCACCATATTGAATAGCACAATTTGTGCTTGTTTTACTTGTGTAATTTTTTTTTGCTTTTTTATTAAAAATCAAGTGTCCACAGGTGTGTGAATTTATGTCTGATTCTTCACTTCAGTTCCCTTGATCCACATGTCTGTTTTTCTGACAATATCATTGTGAATTTTATTAGTATATTTCTCTTTGTATTTTCAACATTGGCATTATTATTATTTGATATTTTGGTTAGAGACTTTTAATGACTGATTATATTTCACTAGTGGTGTGATGGTTTATTCAAATTGCTTATCTGACCCTGATTTATCTTTAGTAAGTAGGACCTATAAAAAGCCTGTTGACATTTTTAGATTTTTCAATTTATCAGAGTACAACATATTAAAGCTTGAACTTATAATTCTCTGAATTTCCTAGGTGTCTATTATTCTATCCCTCTTTCTGTTTCTGAATTTGCTAATTTGTATAGCTCCTTTCTTCCTTTTAGATATTTTGAATATGCATTTTCTGTCTTGTTAATTTTCCCACAAGAACAAAATTTTTGGTAATATTTCCCTCTTATTAATTTTGCTTTTATACTTTAGTTTGATTATTTCTTTTTATCTACTTTCAAGGGGTAGAATTATTTCTTCTTTATAAAGTTTTCATGTGTGCTATAAACTTGCAATGTGAAATTTGTCCAATATATATGTATATGTATGTTTTTATGTATATGCAGCATACACATGTATATATATATATATATATATATATATATATAATTTTTATTTTTATGTAGGTACATAGTGCTCTGAACTTTTACTGTGTGCATTGTTTCTCATACATCTCTGTATGCTTTGTATTTATTTTCATTTTAGAAAAGATTTAATTTCTTATTTTATTTTTGCATTGACTTAGTTTACATTCATTATATAATTATTTCATTTCAGTGAGTTTTAAGTTTTCTTTTGTTTCTCTTGTTGTTAATATCCATCTTTAATCCTGATATAAACCTTTCTTTTGGTCAGATAGTATGGAGGCAATTATTTCCATTTTCTATGGTATTTTTCAGACTTGCTTAGTATTTGAATATACAGACAATTTTTGAGAAAGTACCATGAGTTGTACTTAAGAAGTTATATTCTTTTTATGTTGAGTGTACTGTCCTACAAATAAATGTTAGGTTCAGAATTTTCCTGCTTAGTTTTTGTCTGGATGATCTGTTCATTGGTGAGAATAAGGTAATGAAGTTTCCGACTATCAGTGTGTGAGGGTCAATATACAATTTAAGCTATGGCAGTGTTTCTTTTACATATATTGGTGCCCTTGTGTTTGGGGTCAAGAATTGCAATGCTATCTTTGTGGATTTTTCATTTAATATATGCATAGTGTGTTTCTTTATCTCTTTTTATTAGTTTTAGTATAAAATCTATTTTATTACATATTAGAATAGCTATAACAATTTCCTTTTAAGTCCATTTGCTTGGAATATTTTCTCCTACATTTTATACTGAGGCAGTGCCTATCCTTAATGCTATTGGGTGTTTCATGGATGGAACAGAGCATGAATTCATATTTACATTCATTCTGTTAGTCTCTGTCTTTTTATTGTGAATTGATCACATTGATTTTGAAAGATATTGTGGTGCTTTAAATAAATGAAACCTCTTATAGCCCCATGTGTTATGACACTGTTAGGTTGTGTGGCATTTTAGGAATAGGATGGGCTTCATTGGAGGAGGTATGTCATTGGGGGGGGACTTAGATGTCTCAAAATCTCAATCTCTGTGGCAGTCAGTCTTTTCCCACTTCCTGTCAATTAAGATGTAGAACTCTCTATCTTCTGATATCTTCATTAATTTCTCTCTTCATGGAGTTCTTGAAGTTCTTGTCATGCAGAGCTTCACTTGCTAGGTTAGAGTTACACCAAGATATTTTATATTATTTGTGGCCACTATAACATGTTATTTCCCTAAATTATTTTTCAACCAGTTTATCATTTGTTTAAAGAAGGGCTCTCTTGTTTAAAGAGGGATTTCTTCGAAGTTCCCTCTTAGATGCTTCAGAATAGCTAAGATAAAAACCTCAAGGGAGAGCACATGCTGGCCAAGATGTGGAGCAAGAGGAACACTTCATTGCTGGTGGGAGTGCAAACTTGTACAAACACTTAGGAAATCAATTTGGCATTTTCTCAAAAAACTTGGAATATTTATATATAGCCAGCTATACCACCCTGGGAATATACAAAAAAGATCCTACAACATCTCACAAAGACGCTTGCTTAACTATGTTCATAGCAGATTTATTGTAACAGCCAGAAATTAGAAACAACATATATGTCCCTCAATTGAAAAATAGATAAAGAAATTGTGGCAACTGTATGCCACTTCTGCCCACCTTTGCCCACATCCTTGGCTGAAGGGAAAACTGTATAGGGCCTCTCAGAACAGGAAGATAGGGGCACTCAAGCTGCAGGAGCCCTGTGGTCCAGACTGCACCCAGATGTGAAGGGACCCAGTCAAACAGCTCCCTGCACCCAAAACCCGTGAGAGGGAGAGCTAGACCTTCACAGGGGCAGACATGCCTGGGAAAACAGAGGAGACTATCTCTACCCACATTTCGGACTCTAGAGGAAAACACCTAGCACCATCAGGGTCCCCTGCACACAGGGACATAGAAGTAGGGATGGGCCCTTCTGGTTGCTGCCCTCAAGGAGAGCAGAAACCAAGCCCTGAGGAGCGACTTCAGGCCCGAGACCAGAGGTAAGACCAACTTTTCTGCTCCAAGTGACCTGCCTGGTGGACTCAAGACACACAACCATATGAACAGCTGAAAGCCAGCAGACAGGAACGACTACATGCCTGAAAGCAGAATACTCTATTCCCATAACTGGCTGAAAAAGAACAGGAAAAATGTCTACAGCACTCCTGACACTCAGGTCTATAGGACGGTCAAGTCACTGCCAGAAATAGCAGAAAAGGTAACACCAGAGACAACCTGATGGCGAGAGGATAGCACAGGAACTCAGGAAACAGAAACCAAGACTACATGGCATCATGGGAGCCCAATTCTACCACCAAGGCAAACACTGAATATCCAAACACACCAGAAAAGCAAGATCTATATTTAAAATCACATTTGATCATGATGATGGAGGACTTTAAGAAAGACATAAAGAACTCCCTTAGAGAAAAGCAGGAAAACACAAGTAAACAAATAGAAACCCTTAGAGAGGAAATGCAAAAGTCCCTAAAAGAATTACAGGAAAACACAATCAAACAGGTGATGGAATTGAAAATGGAAATAGAAACAATAAAGAAAGCACAAAGTGAGGCAACCAGGGATATAGAAAACCAAAGGAAGAGACAATGAGTTGTAGATACAAGCATCACCGACAGAATAAAAGAGATAGACAAGAGAACTCAGGAGTAGAAGATTCCACAAAAATCATCAGCACAACTGTCAAAGATAATGTAAAACAGAAAAAACTACTGGCCCAAAACATACAGGAATTCCAGGACACAATGAGAAAGTCAAACGTAAGGATAATAGGTATAGAAGAGAGTGAAGACTCCCAAATCAGAGAACCAGTAAATATCTTCAACAAAATCATAGAAGAAAACCTCCCTAACCTAAAGAAAGAGACGTCCATAAACATACAAGAAGCCTATAGAACTCCAAATAGACTGGACAAGAAAAGAAACTCCTCATTCACATCACATAATAGTCAAAGCACCAAATGTACAAAACAAAGAAAGAATATTAAAAGCAGTAAGGGGGGAAGGTGAAGTAACATATAAAGGCAGACCTATCGGAATTACACCAGACTTCTCACCAGAGACTATGAAAGCCAGAAGATCCTGGACAGATACCATAAAGACCCTAAGAGAACACAAATGCCAGCCCAGGTTACTGTATCCAGCAAAACTCTCAATTTAACATAAATAGAGAAACCAAGATATTCATAACAAAAACAAATTTGCACAATATCTTTCTACAAATCCAGTCCTATTAAGAATAATAAATGGTAAAGCTCAACACAAGGAGGCAAGCTACACCCTAGAAAAAGCAAGAAACTAATCAATTTGCAACAAAACAAAGAGAAGACAAGCACACAAACATAATCTCACATTCAACCATGAATATAACAGGAAACAACATCATTATTCCTTAATATCTCTCAACATCAACGGACTCAATTCCCCAATAAGAAGACACATTAACAAACTGGATACTTAATGAGGACCCAAGAGTTTGCTGCCTACAGAAAAAACACCTCAGAGGCAGAGACAGACACTACCTCAAAGGAAAAGATTAGAAAACAACTTTCCAAGCAAATGGTCTGAAGAAGCAAACTGGAGTAGCCATTCTATATCAAATAGAATCGATTTTCAACCAAAAGTCCTCAAAAAAGATAAGGAAGGACAGTTCGTATTTATCACAGGAAAAATCCACCAAGATGAACTCTCAATCCTAAATATCTATGCTCCAAATACAAGAGCACCTACATACATAAAAGAAACCTTACTAAAGCTCAAAGCACACACTGCATCTCACACAATAATAGTAGGAGATTTCAACACCCCATTCTCATCAGTGGAAGATCATGGAAACAGAAATTAAACAGAGGCATAGACAGACTAAGAGAAGTCATGAAACAAATGGACTTAACAGATATTTATAGAACATTCTATCCTCAAACAAAAGGACATAACTTCTTCTCACCACCTCATGGTACCTTCTCCAAAATTGACCATATAATTGGCTACAAAACAGGCCTACACAGATACAGAAAGAAAGAAATAATCCCATGTATCCTATCAGACCACCACGGGCTAAAGCTTGTCTTCAACAACAATAAGGGACGAACGCCCACATATACATGGAAGTTGAACAATGCTCTACACAATGATAACCTGGTCAAGGAAAAAATAAAGACAGAAATTAAAGACTTCTTAGAATTTAATGAAAATGAAGATATCACATACCCAAACTTATGGGACACAATGAAAGCTGTGCTAAGATGAAAACTTATAGCGCTGAGTGCCTGCAGAAAGAAACAAGAGAGAGAGTATATCAGCAGCTTGACATCACACCTAAAAGCTCTAGAACAAAAAGAAGCAAACACACCCAGGAGGAGTAGAAGACAGGAAATAATCAAACTCAGAGTTGAAATCAACCAAGTAGAAACAAAAAGGACTATACAATTAATCAACAGAACCAAAAGCTGGTTCTTTCAGAAAATCAACAAGATAGGGAAAACCCTTAGCCAGACTAACTAGAGGACACAGAGAGTGTGTCCAAATTAACAAAATCAGAAATGAAAAGGGAGAGATAACAACAGAATCAGAGGAAATTCAAAAATCATCAGATCCTACTACAAAAGCGTATATTCAACAAAACTTGAAACTCTGGAGGAAAAGGCAATTTCCTAGACAAATATCAGGTACCAAAGCTAAATCAGGATAAACCATTTAAACAATCTCATAACTCCTAAAGAATCAGAAGCAGTCATTAAAAGTCTCCCAACAAAAAGAGCCCAGGTCCAGATGGGTAGAGTGCAGAATTCTATCAGACCTTCATAGAAGACCTCATACCAATACTATCCAAAATATTGCAGAAAATTGAAACAGAGAGGGCACTACCAAATTTCTTCTGTGAAGCCACAATTACTCTTATACCTAAACCACACACAGACCCAAAATAAAGAGAACTTCAGAACAAATTCTGTCATGAATATGGAAGCAAAAATACTCAATAAAATTCTTGAAAATGGAACTCAAGAACACATCAAAAGAATCATCCATAATAATCGTGTAGGCTTCATCCCATGTATGCAGGAATGGTATAATATACGGAAAACCATCCATGTAATCCACGATGTAAACAAACTGAAAGATAAAAACCACATGATCATTACATTAGATGCTGAGAAAGCATTTGATGAAATTCAACTCCTCTTCATGATAAAAGTCCTGGAAAGAACAGGAATTCAAGGCCCATACCTAAACATAGTAAAAGCCATATACAGCAAACCAGTAGCTAACATTAAACGAAGTGGAGAGAAACTTGAAGCAATCCCGCTAAAATCAGAGACTTGACAAGGCTGCCCACTCTCTCCCTACTTGTTCAATATAGTTCTCAAAATCCAAGCCAGAGCAATTAGACAACAAAAAGAGCTAAAAGGGATACAGATTGGAAAGGAAGAAATCAAAATATCACTATTTGCAGATGCTATGATAGTATATTTAAGTGATCCCAAAAGTTCCACAAGAGAACTACCAAACCTGATAAACAGCAGCAAAGTGGCTCGGTATAAAATTAATTCAAATATTTAAGTAGTCTTCCTCTACACAAAAGAGAAACAAGCTGACAAAGATATTAAGGAAAAGACACCCTTCCTAATAGTTCCAAATAATATAAAATACCTCGGTGTGACTTTAACCAAGCAAGTGAAAGATCTGTATGATAAGAACTTCAAGCCTCTGAAGAAAGAAATTGCAGAAGATCCCAGAAGATGGAAAGATCTCCCATGCTCATGGATTGACAGGATTAATACAGTAAAAATGACCATTTTACCAAAAGCAATCCCCAGATTCAATGCAATCCCCATCAAAATTCCAATCCAATTCTCCATAGAGTTAGACAGAGTAATTTGCAAATTCATCTGGAGTAAATAAAAGCCCAGGATAGCTAAAACTATCCTCAACAATAAAAGGACTTCTGGAGAAATCACTATCCCTGCACTCTAGAAGCATTACAGAGCAATAGTGATAAAAACTGCATGGTATTGGTACATAGACAGGCAGATAGACCTGTGGAATAGAATTGAAGACCCAGATATGAACCCACACACCTATGGTCACTTGATTTTTGACAAAGGAGCCAAAACCATCAAATGGAAAAAAGATAACCTTTTTAGCAAATGGTGATGGTTCAAGTGGAGGTCATCATGTAGAAGAATGCAAATTGATCCTTTCTTATCACCCTGTACAAAGCTTAAGTCCAAGTGGATCAAGGACCTCTATATCAAACCTGATACACTCAAACTAATAGAAGAAAAAGTGGGGAAGAATCTAGAACACATGGGCAATGGAAAAAATTTCCTAACAAAATACCAATGGCTTATGCTCTAAGATCAAGAGTTGCCAAATAGGATCTCATAAAACTACAAAGCTTCTGTAAGGCAAAGGACACTGTTGTTAGGACAAAATGGCAACCAACAGATTGGGAAAGGATCTTTACGAATCGTACAACTGATAGAGGAATTATATCCAAAATATAAAAAAAACTCACTAAGTTAGACTGGAGGGAGGCAAATCACCCTATTATTGGTGTTCAGAGGTAAACAAAGAATTCACAGCGGAGGAATGCTGAATGGCTGAGAAGCACCTAAAGAAATGTTCAACATCTTTAGTCATAAGAGAAATGCAAATCAAAACAACCCTGAGATTCCACCTCTCACCAGTCAGAATGACTAAGATCAAAAACTTTGTTGAAAGCAGATGCTGGCAAGGATGTGGAGGAAGAGGAACACTATTCCATTGTTGGTGGGATTGCAGACTGGTACAACCATTCTGGAAATCAGTCTAGAGGTTCCTCAGAAAATTTGACATTGAACTGCCTGAGGATCCAGCTATACCTCTCTTGGGCATATATCCAAAAGATGCCCCAACATATAAAAAAGACACGTGCTCCACTATGTTCATCGCAGCCTTATTTATAATAGCCAGAAGCTGGAATGAACCCAGATGCCCTTCAACAGAGGAATGGATACAGAAAATGTGGTACATCTACACAATGGAATATTACTCAGCTATCAAAAGCAATGACTTTATGAAAGTCATAGGCAAATTGATGGAACTGGGAAATATCATCCTGTGTGAGGTAACCCAATCACAGAAAAACACATATGGTATGCACTCATTGATAAATGGATATTAGCCCAAATGCTCAAATTACCGTAGATGCATAGAACATATGTAACTCATTAAGGATGACCAAAATGCAGATGCTACACTCCTCTTTAAAAGGGGAACAAGAATATCCTTGGGAGTGGATAGGGCAGCAAAGTTTAGAACAGAGTCTGTCCCACATGTGGCCCATACATATACAGCCACCCAACTAGAAGATGGATGAAGCAAAGAAGTACAGGCTGATAGGAACCAGATGTAGATCTCTCGTGAGAGACACAGTCAGAATATGGCAAATACATAGGCAAATGCCATCATCAAACCACTGAACTGAGAATAGGACCCCTGTTGAAGGAGTCAGAGGAAAGGACTGAAAGAGCTGAAGGGGCTTGAGACTCATATGAACAACAATACCAACCAACCAGAGCTTCCAGTGACTAAGCCACTACCCAAAGAGTATACATGGACTGACCCTGGGCTCCAACTGCATAGGTAGCAATAAATAGCCTAGTAAGTGCACCAGTAGAATGGGAAGCCCTTTGTCCTGCCAAGGCTGAACCCCTAGTAAACGGAATTCTTGGGGGGAGGGTGGCAATGGGGAACACTCTGTATGGGGAGGGAAACACCCATATAGATGGGGAGTGGAAGGGGTTAGCGGGATGTTGGCATGGAAACCGGCAAAGGGAATAACATTTGAAATGTAAATAAGAAATGCCCAATTTAATAAAGGTGGAAAAAAATTAAAAAAATAATACCCAATTTAATAAAGATGGAAAAATGCAAAATAAAACAAAATAAAAACCAAGACATCATGCATTTTTTTTTTTCGGCAAATGGATGAATATATTTCTGAGTGAAGTAACTCAGTCCCCAAAGGACGATTATGGTCTATACTCACTTATAAGTACATAATAGTCATAAAAAACTGGTAGCATGTTACACTTCCCAGACACAAATATGCTAAATAAGAAGGAATGCTCGAGAGAGGAAGCTTAAATCTCTGACAGAGGAATAAGATGGTCATAAGAAGCAGATGGAGGTAGGGAGCTGGGAGGAAGTGAGGATGGAGAGAGGAATGGGGGTGTTTAGGATCAGGTGTGGAGAAGGACAGGCCGTGAAAACGAATGTAAATTTGCAAAAGACACGGATGACAAGGTATGGAGCATCCTTAGGATGAGACAAAAAGCTGCCTAAGGTACATACCCAAGAATCAATGGGGATGTCCTTTATTGTAACTTACTCTATTGGGAATATAGAACCTGAAGTGTGCCTATCCAATGCAGCACCACAGTGGAGCAATCAAGACACCACCATCAACCAAATTTTCAAGCTGTCTACCACTAATTGTTGCCTCTATACAGTTTTGCTTGAGTTGCTTTGGTTCTTACAACTTTTTCCGTGATGTACAGTGAGCTTCTAAAGTAACTGCTCACAGCAGATCGTCACACATCTTTCACTAGAAAGACTCAATTTCTCTGTTGATGAACCTGGATGGAGAAGATCATCATATGGTACCTTCACTCTGCTTGCTATAATTTTTCATATTTTAATTTCTGCTGATATTTTTGCAAATCACCTAACCAACCATGACCATGCTATTAGCTAGCAACATCTAATTTGCTTGCATTATGTGCTGTCTCTGCAATCATTGTATTTGCCTTTTTGCAGATCTGCATAAGGAAAATTGTGTAAAGACCTTTCTTGCTGTCCAATCTCATAAAACCTCTTTTCAAATGTAAAAGAAAACTTATGATGTACTTATTTTCTTTGCACACAATTGGGCTTAAAGGTTTCCAAAGTCATTAGATTTCCTTCTTCTTTTGTTCCTAACTTCACACTCTTAATTGATTAAATTTTCTCAATACATGCAAAGGGGCTGTCATTTTTGAAACTACAAGACAGGAAAGAGAATGGTTTAAAAAATGCTTATTTTGAATGTACATTTTTCTAAAGTATGTTACATTATTTCTTAAATATACTTGTATTAATTACTTCTCTGATACTGTTTTATAATACCTTGACAAAGAGCAAATTTTAGAATGAAAGCCGCATTTGCCTTACACTTTCAAAGTAATAAAATTTTGCATGGTAGGCAAGTCAAGGCAACAAAAGTGGGAGGCACCACATCAAAATCAGGAAATTAGTTGCTCAGATCTTACATACATACAGAAAGCAGAAAGAAAGACAGAATGGCCTCAGTTTACTCAGCAAACCTTTGAAGCTGACTGTCAGGAGCAAGCCTCCTTCTCTGGCAAGAAGTTGGAAAGAACGTTGGAGGAGAATGAAGAAGCAGTTAAACATAATCTTTCAGACTTGAAAAAAAAATCAAATTCAAAGTGTACTTAGAGAAATGAGCAATGTATACAATCAAGCTAGAATAAAGCAATGTGTTAAGGACTTTCCACATTTGTAGCTAAGCATAAAAATTTTATGAAGGTAATCAAATAATCAAATGAATATTATATAGTGTGTTAATGTTGGTTTAACATAATAGAATATAAAATGAATCACATCCAGATCCACACTAATACAATTGTTCTCTAAATTACAGTAGTGTAACACACACTATTTCAACTTCACGGTTGTTGAAAGGTGCCATGCAATTTTGTGGAAACTCTGCTTATATTTACAATTATGATCCTTTTGTGGCTAGTGATTTGCCCTCAAAAGCATGCAATGTGTTGCGCCAGTTAGGCATGAGGTCACAAGGCCGGATAACCACCCATTCTACCTTGTTTATCATAAACGAATTCTAATATTTGTTAGGTTAGATGGAACAAACTTACTTTTACCTTATAATAAGTCTAATGTGTGATAAGGATCAGTTTCTGAGAACACAAACTTATAAGAAGTTTAGGAGGGACATCTGCATTGTAAACTGTTATTGTTGGCACAGAAGCAAATGCTTGCTGAACAAATTTGCATAAAGTTGTAAAGAGGTACAGGGAACAGACTAAAATTCATATAATGGGAGAGTTGATCTTAGCCAAGAGGAAATGCTTTTTTTTTATTATGAATGATGAAAGAGATGGGAAAGTACAAAATGTTAAGATAGCTACTGAATTTTCAGGAAAATTTTCCCTTTTTGTTTTCCTTTTCTCAAGTCCAGATAATTATATTCTAAAACCACTGGAAGCTGACTTTTAAATAATTTCTTTCTGTTCCTTTCATGAAACTTGGTGGTGGTGATGATCTAGGGAGTGAATTATAGATGTTTTATTCTTACCATGTGACCACTTATGCTCTGACATAAAACATTGCCTCAAGTTTCCGTGTTAGGAATCAACAACTACAAGAATTGATTGTCAGAGTTGAGAGATGAGCAGCTGCCTTTTTATTAGGCCCAGAGGAGGATGTTAACTTTGTAGTAGGAATATTTTGCACAGAGAATAACTACATAATAATAACGTAACTCTCAATTACTATGAATTATCATTATGGGAGAAATTTAAAAATGAATGTCTTTTATTTGTATGTCATTTAATACACATATTGATATTTTAGAATCTGTACTCTGTGTTAGTTTTAATCTACAAGATAATGCATAAAACAGGAGTACAAGGGCATAAGCTGGTCTTCAGTGCTACAAATATCATTAATACTCAATAAATATATTGAGTGGCATGATTAAATAGAAGTTACACTACGAATTTGTTCTCATATATGATAATCCTTGATCCTTTAAGTTGTTCAATACAGTTTTGTATTGCATGAAATGATTAATGGGATGAAATTTTGTAAAAGTCTATAACACTTTCATAGCTTATCCAGAATTGTTTCTTTTCTAAGAATTAAAAAATACAGCATGCTCCTTTTTTCCTATAAAATATTTTAAATTGTATAATTTTCTAGTATTGATAATATAAGTTCCTGAAAGTGAGCCATGAAGACTGTTTAATATATGCAACACAGTCTTTACAAACTTCTCCCATACCTTAGGCCAGTGACTTCTCCTTTTTATAATATGTACTTTCAAATATTTGCAATTATTAACTTTCTCTCTGTTACTTTTGCTTTGAATTTCTTTCAGTATTACTAATTTACAATTGAGAAAAATTTTTCTCAAGGACTTTGAAGCCATTTCAGAAAAATAATCATGAACAAGTATAGAGCTACCTTTTATGCTTTGAGTGGAGTCAGAACTTATCTTCAGTAACATTAGCAACCAAAGGCAGTTTAAAAAAATTAATCAATTTTCTCCTCATGTCTTCTAATATTTTCCCACTTACTTAGCCAGATCATGCAAACTCATTCTTCACTAATTTGTTGTCTTATTTATTCTTGATTAAAATAATATTGACTTTCTTGGAATAATATTTTCGTGAATTCTGTTTTGTGTGTTCCATATAACCTATGAGATTTGATTTACATCTTCAGATTTATAGTAATTGGTGTAGGAAAATTTTGAGTCAAATATTTATGTATATGTTTGTAGATGTGTAAAGCATTACAGGCTTGTAGAATTCCCTTCGGTGTTGGTATCTAGGCTAGGCTATTTCACTAATATAAAATACCAAACCAATATCAGAATAGATTAATTTTCATTTCTTTTACTTTAAGACAACCACTTCTGCTCAAGGGCTCACTTCTGCCTGGTGCCCTCAGGACACAGGAACCCAGTAGCAGTCTAGAACAGGTCTCTTCCTATTTCTGCCTACTCCCAGAACTGACCTGGTCCCACAATTCTCTGTACCCAGATCCAGGTGAGAGAAAGTCAACTTCCAGAAGTGCTGACACACAGGTTTATAGGAAGATCAAACCACTGTCAGAGACAGCAAAACCAGCTAAACCCAGAGAAAAACAGATGGTGGGAGGCAGGGGCAGTAAGACAACCATAAAAAGGGGGTACAAAGTAGAAAGGAAGAAGTTGAAATATTGCTATTCACAGATGATATGATCATATCCGTAAGTGAATCCAAACTATCTACCACAACATTTCTCCAGCTGATAAATACCTTCAGAAAAAAATCTGAAGCCCTCCTATATACAAATGATAAATGGGCTAAGAAAAATAATTAAAAACAAAATCCTTCACAAAAGTCACAAATGAAATAAAAATATCTTTGTGTAACTTTAACCAAGAAAGTAATAAGACTACATGACAAGACATTCCTTGAAGAAAAAAAATAAAAAAAATCTGAAGATAGAAAGATTTTCTATGCTCGTGAATTTGTTGAATTAGCAGTAAATCTTGCTATCTTACAAAGAAAAATCTACAGATTCAATGCAATTCTCATCAAAATTTCAACACAACTATTTAAGAAGTTTAAGAAAAAAATGATACTCAAATTCATATGAAAAAAAGGGAAACAATTAAAAAAAAAAGAAAAAAAACAGTGTAGCTAAAACAATACCATAAAGTAAATAAACTTCTGGAGGTATCAACATACCTAATTTTAAGCTGTAAAATGGAGCTAGATTAATAAAAAAAAAACCCATAGTACTACCTTAAACATAGACAGGTTGATCAATGGAGTTGAATCAAAAACCCAGAAGTAAATGTATGTATCTACAGACACGACAAAGGCACAACTACACAGTACAAAAAGGAGAAAGAATAGGCAAAAAAAGAAAAACCCTCAACAAATCATGTTCATATAACTGGATAAACATGTAGAACAAGAAAAATAGATACAATTTACTGCCCTGCAGAAACTCAAGTAAAAATATATCAAAGACCTCAACTGAAAACTGGATAGACCAGATACACTCAATCTGATAGACGAAAATGTTAGAAATAGCCTTGAATGCTTTGGTACAGGAGACAACTTCCTGAACAGAACATAGATAACTCAGGCAGTAAGATCAACAATTAATAAATGCGACCAAAAATATTCTCAAGCTTCCCACAAGGATACTTGCTCACTTATGTTCAGCATCTTGAATGAGGTAACCCAGACCCTAAAGGACAAGCATGGTATGTACTTATTTATTACCCATAAATTTCAGGATAACTGTGATAAAATCCACAGGCCCAAATAAGCTAAACAAAAAGAAAAACCCAAGCTAAAATGTGTGAATTTCACTTATATGGGGGAATAAAATAGTCAAGGGAGGCAGATGGAGGGAGTGAACTAGATGGGAGAGGGTAAAGGGGGTGGTCAGGTCAGGTATGTGGAGAGACAGGAAAGAGGGCCAGAGAGCCAAGAGAATGAATAGAAATCTGCAGCTGTCGGAGATGGGCAGATGGGGTTAATATGGGGAAGGCTCCCAGCAGTCAATGTGGGTGAGCTATTCTGAAATGCATAGCAATAGGGATATGGACCTGAGGAGGCTACCTGTAGCCAGGCAGAAACCCCAGTGGAGGAATAAGAACAAAAACACACCAATAAAACTTGCAACAAAATTTGTCTTTCCTAAAAGAAATGCAGGGACACAGTTGGAGCAGAGGCTGGGGTAATCTTTAACAAGTAATCAGCAACTTTATTCCTAATAGACAGGAACTGGAAACAACCTAGATGACCATCAACCAAAGAATTGATAAAGAAAATGTGGTACATCTACATAATAGATTATTGCTCAGCCTTTAAAAATAGTGCCATCATGATCTTTGTATCAAAAGGGATGGAACTAATCTACACACAGAAACCAAACATGAAACATTCTAACTTATGGTTTGATATTAGTCATATGCATGCTCTAAAGTTGGCAGTCTTGTCTCTGTTATTCACTGTGTATCCAGGTTAGTTGATTCTGTAGGTCTTGTGGTGCCCTTGATGCCCTGGGCTGTTTCAATCCATCCCACTTACACAGGATTCCTCAAGTTCCACTTGTTGTTGGGCTGTGGGTATCTACATAGGTTTTCATCAGCGACTGAGTGAAGCCTCTCTGATGACAGGTATGCAAGGCTCCTGTCTAAAACTATAGCAGAATATCATTAATAGTGTCAATGATAGGCTCCCTCTCATGACATGGGTCTCAAGCTGGAACAGTCATTGTTTGGCCTTTCCCTCAAATTCTGCTCCATCTTTTATCCTGGGGTATTTAAAGTTTTGTGGCTTCCAGCCTTGCCTGGTTACAGAAGATGGCCATACCCCCGGCTGCCATGTGTCTTACCTGGAGTCACCCTCATAGTTTCCTGGGATTTTCCATTGTCATAAGTAAGTTGTACCAGAGATCCTCCTCCCCAGTCAGGTTGCTTCTCCTAATATTTTCTCTTGACCCCATGCTTTCTGTTCCTACACCCTCTTCCTTATCCATTCCACTCACTCCATTCATCTCTAGTGCCTAATCTATTTTCCCTTTTCAGTGAGATTCAAGAGTCCCCTTTAGCATTCTGTGTTATTTATCCCCTTTCCCCCATAGGGTGCTATCCCATTCTCCCTCCCCCTTCTTCTATGATGGTGTTCCCCCACCTATCCATCTACCCCTTTCAGCATTGCTGCCCTGACATTCCCTTATATTGGAGTTTTGAACATTGGCAGCACCAAGGGCTTCTTCTTCGATGGATGCCCAACAAAGCCATCCTCTGCTACATATGCAGCTGGAGCCATGGGTCTGTCCATGTGTACTCTTTAGATGGTGTTTTAGTCCCCAGTAACTCAGGTTGTTTAGTATTGTTTTTGTTATCGGGTTCCAAGCCCCTTCAGTTCCTTCAATCCTTTCTCTAACAAATAAAATGGGAACCCCATTCTCAGTTCAATGGTTGCATGGTATCATTCGCTCCTGTACTTGTCATGCTCTGGCAGAGCCTCTCAGGAAACAACTATTTGAGGCTCCTGTCAGGATGTACTTCTTGGAATCAGAAATACTGTCTGGGTTGTGGGCTATATGTATATGGGCTGGATCCACTGTGGGGGGGGCAGTCACTGAATGGCTGTTCCTTCAATCTCTGCTCCATAACTCCTCCTATGAATATTTTTGTTCCCCCTTTTAAGCAGGACTGAAGCATCTGCACATAGATTGTCCTATTTTTGAATTTCATGTGGTCTATGGATTGGATCTTGGGGAATCTGAGCTTTTGGGCTAATATCCACTTTTCAGTGAGTATGTACCATGTGTGTTTTTTGTGACTGTTTTACCTCACTCAGGATGATATTTTCTAGTTCCACCCACTTCCTATGAATTTCATGAAATCATTGAATCCATTTTTTTTTGTAGGACATCTGGGTTCTTTCCAGCTTCTGGCTATTATAAATAAGGCAGTTATAAACACAGTGGAATATGTGTCTTTGTTGTATGTTATAGCATCACTTGTGTATATGCATAGGAGTGGTATACCAGGGTCTTCAGGCAGGACTATGTCCAATTTTCTAAGAAACCTCCAGATTAATTTCAAGAGTGGTTGAACCACCTTGCAATGCCACAAACAATGCAGGAGTGTACCTCTTTCTCCACATCCTTGCCACTATCTGTTGTCTCCTGAGATTTTCAGCAGTTCTGACTGGTGTGAAACAGAATCTCAGGGCTGTTTTGATTTGAATTTCCCTGTTAATTAAGGATGTTGTGCATTTCTTTACGTACTTCCCAGCCAGTCTATATTCCTCAGCTGAGAATTCTTCATTTACCTAAGTAACCCATTTTATGATAGGGTTATTTAACTCTCTGGAGTCTAACTTTTTGTGTTCTTTCTATAAGTTAGATAATAGCCCTCTCTTAGAAGTATGATTGGTAAAGATACTTTCACAATCTGTGAGTTGCTGTTTTGTCCTAATGACAGTGTCCTTTTCTTTACAAAAGCTTTAAAGTTTTATGAGGTCCCATTTGTCGATTCTTGATCTTAGAGCATAAGTCATCTTATGTTCCTGTTGAGGAAAATTTCCCCAGTGCCCATGTGTTTTTGTGTCTTCCCCACTTTTTCTTCTATTAGTTTGAGTGTAGCTGGTTTTATATAGAGGTCCCTGATCTACTTTGACTTGAGCTGTGTATAGGGTGATAAGAATGAATCGATTTACATTCTTCTATAGACTGACCACCAATTGAACCATCCCCATTTGTTGAAAATGCTACCTTTTTTTCCATTGGATGGTTTTAGCTCCTTTGTCAAAGATAAAGTGACCATAGGTGTGTGGGTTCATTTCTGGGTCTTTGATTCTATTCCATTGATCTATCTGCCAGTCCCTGTTTCAATACCACACAATTTTTTTTATCACTACTGCTCTGTAATACAGCTTGAGGCCAATGATGGTGATTCCCCCAGAACTTCTTGTGTTGTTGAGGATAGTTTTCACTATCCTGGGATTTTGTTATTCCAAATGAATTTGCAAATTGCTCTTTCTAACTATGAAGAATTGAATTGGAATTTTGATGGGGATTGCACTGAATTTGTAGATTGCTTTTGGCAAGATGGACCTTTTTACAATATTAATCCTGCCAAACCATGATCATGGGAGGTCTTCCCATCTTCTGAGATCTTCCTCAATTTCTTTCCTCAGAGACTTGAAGTTCTTATCATAGATATCTTTAACTTGCTTTGTTAGAGTCACTCCTAGGTAATTTATATTGTTTTTGAATACTGTGAAGGGTGTCATTTCCCGAATATCTTCCTCATCCTGTTTGCCTTTGAGTAAAGGAAGGCTATGTATTTGTTGGAGTTAATTTTACATCCAGACAGTTTGCTGAAGTTGTTTACTTGTTTATCAGGTTTAGGAGTTCTCTGGTGGAACTTTTGTGGTCTAATAAACATTCTATTATATCATCTGCAAATAGTGATATTTTGACTTCTTCTTTTGTGATTTGTATCCCTTTGACCTCCTTTCGTTGTCTGATTGCTCTGATTTGGACTTTGAGTACTATATTGAGTAGGAAGGGAGAGAGTGGGCAGCCTTGTCTGGTCCCTGATTTTAGTGGGTTTGTTTCAAGTTTTTTTTTCCATTTAGTGTGATGTTGGCTATTGTTTGATGTATATTGCTTTTACTATGTTTAGTTATGGGCCTTGAAATGCTGACTTTTAACAAGAAGGGGTAATGAATTTTGTCAAATGTTTTCTCAGCATCTAATGAGACTGTCATGTGTTTTTGTTTTTATATTGTTTTTCTTTGAGTTTGTTTATATAGTGGATTACTTTGATAGATTTCAGTATATTGAACCATCCCTGCATCTCTGGGATGAAACCTAACTGATCATGATGGATGATCGCTTTGATGTGTTCTTGGATTTTGCAAGTAATTTATTGGGTATTTTCTCATCGATATTCAGAAGGGAAATGGTTCTGTAGTTCTCTTTCTTTATTGGTGTTTTGTGGTTTAGTAGTGTAATGGTAGATTCATAGAATTAACTAGTTTCCCTTCTGTTTTTATTTTGCGGAATCCTTTGGAGATTATTGGTATTAGGTTTTGCATGAAGATCTGGTATAATTCTGTACTAAACCCATGTAGTCCTGGGATTTTTTAGGTTGGAAGACTTTTAATAATTGCTTCTATTTCTTTAAGAGTTATGGGACTGTTTAGATGGTTTATCTGTTCCTGATTTAACTTTGGTACCTGATATTTGTCTAGAAAATTGTCCATTTCATCCAGATTTTCCAATTTTGTTGAGTGTAGACTTCTGTACTAGGATCTGTTGATTTTTTTTTTAATTTTCTCAGTCAGTTCTGTTGTTATGTCTCCCTTTTCATTTCTGATTTTGTTAATTTGGATATTCTCTCTGTGCCCTCTGGTCAGTCTGGCTAAAGATTTATCTATCTTGTTGATTTTCTCAAAGTACCAGCTGCTGGTTTTGTTGATCTTTTGTATTGTTCTTTTTGTTTCTACTTGGCTGATTTCAGCCCCGAGTTTGATTATTTTCTGCCTTTAACTCCTTTTGAGTGTATTTGCTTCCTTTTGCTTTAGAGCTTTTAGGTGTGCTATCAGGCTGCTAATGTATGCTCTCTCCAGCTCCATTTTGGAGGCACTCAGAGGTATGAGTTTTCCTCTTAACAATGCTTTCATTTGTCCCCAAATTTGAGTATGTTGTGTCTTAATTTTCATTAAATTTTAAGAATAACATTCTTTATTCTTTCCCTTAACCAAGGTATCAGTGAGAAGAGCATTGTTCAGCTTCCATGTTTATGTGGGTTTTTCCATCATTTTTTGTTGTAATTGAAGACCAGCCTTAGTTCATGTTTATCTGATAGGGTGCGTGGGATTATTTCAACCTTCTTGTATCTGTTCAGGACTGTTTTGTGACCGATTATATGGTCACTTTTGAAGAATGTACCATGAAGTTCTGAGAAGGTATATTCTTTGAATAAAGGATGGAATATTATATAAATATCTGTTAAATCCATTTGGTTAATAATTTCTGTTAGTTTCCCTGTGTCTTTGTTTAGTTTCTGTTCCATGATCTGTCCATTAATGAGAGTGGGGTGTTGAAGTCTCCTACTACTATTGTGAGTACAATGTGTGCTTTAAGCTTTAGTAAGGTTTTGTTTTTCTTTTTTTTTTCTTTTTTTTTTTTATAGAATGTAGGTATGTAGGTGCCCTTGCATTTGGAGCATAAAAAGATCAGGATTGGGAGTGTATCTTGGTGGAATTTTTGCTTTGATGAATATGAAGTGTCCTTTTTTTTTGATAGCTTTTGATTGAAAGTCATTTCTATTTGATATTAGAATTGGTACTCCAGCTTGTTTCTTCAGACCATTTGCTTTGAAAATTGTTTCTTTTTCTTTTAGGTAGTGTTTATCTTTTTCACTGAGATATATTTGCTGTATGCAGCAAAATGCTGGGTCCTGTTTACCTATCCAGTCAGTAAGTCCATATCTTTTTTATTGGGGAATTGAGTACATTGATATTAAGAGATATTAAGGAAAAGTGTTTACTGCTTCCTTTTATTTTTATTGTTAAAGTTGGAATTATATTTGTGTGGCTTTCTTCTTTTGGGTTTGTTGCAAGACTACTTTCTTGCTTTTTCTAGGATGTAGTTTCCATTCTTATGTTGAAGTTTTCCATCTATTTTCCTTTGTAGGACTGGATTTGTTGAAAAATTTGTTGTAATTTGGTTTGGTCATGAAATGTCTTGGTATCTTCATCTATGTTACTTGAGAGTTTTGCTGGATATAGTAGCCTTGGCTGGCATTTGTGTTCTCTTTGGGTCTGTATAATGTATGCCCAGGATCTTCTGGTTTTCCTAATCTCTGGTGGAAGTCTGATGTAATTTGATAGGTGTGACTTTATATGTTACTTGACATTTTCTTCTTATTGCTGGGAATCTTCACTCTCTTGTATACCTATTATCCTTAGGTTTGATCTTATCATTGTGTCCTTGATTTCCAGGATGTTTTGGGTTAGGACGTTTTACCATTTTGCATTTTCTGTGATGGTTGTGTCAATATTTTCTATGGTATCTCCTGCCCCTCTCTTCTATCTCTTGCATTCTCTTGGTGATGCTTGCATCTATGTCTCCTGATCTCTATCCTAGATTTTCTATCTCCGGCGTTGTATTCTGTTGTGGTTACTTTATTGTTTCTATTTCCATTTTTTGATCCCGGATTTTGATTTTCTTTCAACCGTTTGTGTTTTCTATAATTCATCAAGCAATTTTTGTGTTTCTTCTTTAAGGGATTCTACTTGTATATTTGTGTTGTTCTGTATTTCTTTAAGGGAATTATTTGTGTCCTTCTTAAAGTCCTCTATCATCATCATGAGATGTGTTTGTTAATCTAAATCAGATTTTTCTGATTTGTTGGCATATCTAGTACTTGCTTTGGTGAGAGACATAGTTTCTGATGATGCCAAGTAGTCTTGGTTTCTGTTGCTTAGGTTCCTTCACTTGCCTCTTGCCATTTGGTTATATCTGGTGTTACCTCCAGCAGTAGCTTGACCCTCCTGAAATCCTGTGTGTCAGCACTCTTGGAGACTGGCTTTCTTCCAGTAGGATCGGGGTAAGGAGAGCTGTGTCACAGGATCAAATTTGGGCACAGGTGGAAGCCTCAAGGGTTCTCTCCCTGATTGCTCCTCAGTTCCTGTATCCAGAGGGCTCCAGGAGAGTTCTTCTTGGACCAGAAATGTGAGGGGAATGGTGGACTCCCCTGTGCTCTTAGGATTGTCTGCAATTCTGTGAGTCCTGCTCTCTCCCTAGGGGATCTGTGTAGAGTGTTGTGGGACCAGGTCAGCTACTGGCACAGGGGTAACTGGATGTGGCATTATTTTTGTATATGTTTTTCCAGTAGAAGTGGGTTTGGTTATTTGTTGTTTATATTAATTTAGCTTGTGTGCAGGGGCAATATTACTTTTTAGACAGCAGACATAGACACACAATTTTTATCTGAAAGATATTGACCTTTCTTCCCCTATACTAAAGAAACATAAAATGTAATAGTTCAGCTTTTGTTAAAGGATGGTGTATTCATCACCAAAGCTTATGTTTTACTATATTTGATCACAGTATATATTTCCTCAATAAGTTTCTAAATTGAATTTTAAAATTTAAAATTCCTTTTAGACTTCTTAATATTTGTATTTGAAAAACATCACAGTTCCTTGTGATTACAAAGACTTGTGTGGCATTGTTTTCCAATGGCTACACAACCATGACTTCATACAAAAATATCAAAAATGGCCTTGCTGTCTTTGGGTCTATTTGCATTCACATATGGCCTCTTTTAACTTCAAACTTTTGCTTGTGGTTGGCTTTAAAGTGAATACTCCAAAACTGTTCTTTCTCCCATCAATGTCTACAAATCAAGAAAGCACTAACTACCTGCCATGTAATATGGTGAAAAAATGGCATTGGATAAGATTCTACTTTATTTAATACCACTGACCAGTTAATATTTTATGATTAGCAATCTCACAAGTTGCTGTATCTCATAGACAATCTTGGACATATGCTTGAAGTTACAGAATCAGATTTTTCTTAAAACCATGTTCAAAATCTCAAATCACTGAAAATTTCCCAAATATCTGTCACAGTGGAATAGGTGGCAGCTACATTCACAAATATGGATGAGTTCTGATGAAAAATAAATGACTGAGAATAACAGATTCAAAATAAAGAATAATTTCATCTCAATGAATTTAAATTTTGTATAATGATGAGCTTAAAATCCAAAAGAATATCAAGAGATAAAAATCAAATGCAATTCAGCATAAGTGTCTACTTTTGGATTATGAAGTCCAAAGGTAACAAATGGGGCCTTCTGAAGTGATAAATACCATTGTGAATATATTCCATTATTTCATATTGTCATTTAAAAGAATAGAGGCAGGGTAGGAGGAATGGGATGAGGAACTGTTGGAGGGTGTACCTGAAAGGGGATAATGACCTGATGATTTGATGAAATCAAAAAAGATAAAAGATAATTAAAAAAATAAAAGAACACCTAAACTATACTTAACAGTTGGACGTAATTTTGTTTCAGTGAAAAAAAAATCCTGGAGATGAAGCAGTGCCATACCTATGGTGTGTAATCAGTCACTGGATACATTGTAGGCCACTGGAACTTCCTGGTTTTGCAGGTAAGGAGGCACAGAAGCATAGAATTATCACTAAAGAAACTTTAAGCTCTGTCGCAGGGTGTCTACCCTTCACAGGGAGATAGTAATCCAGATCCATAGACATGGCATGAAGACTGAGAGCCAAGATGAGTACAAAACTGCAAAGAAATGTCAGGGGCACACATGGTAAAATAATGAATCAGCACGAAAGAAACAAACTCTCCTTTAGTGACAGCAGTTCCAAGAGAAGAAAGTGCTCAGTACAGCAACTACATGGTAGGAGGAATTGTCAAATCTTGAGTGAAAAATTCTGTCAACTAACACTGTCCCATAAATAACACTGTAAGAAGGCAGCATTTCATTGTACTCAGGCCTGCATTTACATAGGGTGAGAAAAGGAGGTAGTGAGAACTTTCTGCTTTCCTAGAGACCTGCTCTCCTTCAGATGATCTGTCATCCTGTGTGGAACACAGTGGCAGATTTATCCCCATGCTTCAACTTGCACCATAATGGTTCAAGTGAAAACATTTCAGTGGTGCCAGAAAACAGGAGCTCACAAATGACAGAGTCTATTATTAGGCGAAGAGTTGCAGTTGAGTGACTTTCTTGACAACTTTGTATAGATTCTACAGAAATATATCCCTTGTCTCATGCTTCAGGAGGGAAACAGACGAAAACAGTTTAATGATAAATCTGATGAACAGATTTAAGTATCTCTGTCTAGTAACAATCCTGTTGTAGAGGTTGGGGATTTAGGATTTTGCTAGAGCCCATGCCTAGCAAGTATAAGGCCCTGCTTTAAGTCTTCAATTATGAGAAAAGAATCTGATATGGATCATAGTGAAGAGAATCACTTTAACTTAATTGGTGCAATACAGATGACAGAGCTAAGAGCAGAGATAAAGGGTAAGATTGTTTTGTAATTTTCTCTATAGTACCAAATTTTGCTCTGCTTATACATTAAAAACAAGACAATTAATTTTGATTTGCTCTCTTAAAAATATTCAAATCAGAAATTATATAATTGATGTATATTTCTGTTATGTGTGTACATGTCTATTTATGTACATGCATGTAATGTTTATATATCTGTGTATGTGTTTATGAATAGCAAATAACTGTCAACAATATTGTGTGAAAGAATCACTTCAAAGATAGGAAGAAATTAATGCAGTATTTTGCTTTTGTAACTTTATGATTATATTTCTAATTGCCACTTATAACTAATTGATCAGGTATTCTGTAACTCTTAGTATTATATTTGAATTTTGGATTTAAGGCATATAATACTTATTAATTTATTTGCATTTATTTATAAATAATTACAGTTTATTTACAATTTATTACAGTTAATTATACTATTGATCTTAGCATTGAGTAAATGAATAAAGCTAGTTTTGTGAAATTATTATCATTATTATAGTCATTATTATTATTACAAATATTATTATATCTCCTGTAGTTTCCAAGACATCCTCTCTTCATTTTATTTTAAGTTAGATTTTTTTTTTTTAATTTCAAATGTTATTCTCTTTCCCAGTTTCCTGGATATTTGCATTTTCCTGATCACTAAGGATGTTGAGAATTTCTTTAAGGACTTCTCAGCCATTCCGTAATCCTCAGCTGAGAATTCTTCCTTTAGCTCAGTTCCTCATTTTTAATATGGTTATTTGGCTTTCTGGATTCTAACCTCTTGAGTTCTTTATTTTGGATATTAGCCCTCTATTGTATGTAGGATTGGTAAAGATCTTTTACCAATGTGTTGGTTGCTGTTTTGTCCTAATGACAGTGTCCTTTGCCCTACAGAAGCTTTGCACTTTGATGAAGTCGCATTTGTTGATTTTTGATCAAAAAGCATAAGGCATTGGTGTTGTGTTCAGGAAATTATCCCCAATGCCCATGTGATCTAGATTCTTCTCCAATTTTTCTTCTAAATGTATCTGGTTTGATGTAGAGGTCCTTGATCCACTTGGATTTAAGATTCGTACAGGGCCATAAAAATGTATCTATTTGCATGCTTCTACATGCTGACCTCCAGTTGAACCAGTACCATTTATTGAAAATGCTTCCCTTTTTTCCATTGGATAGTTTTAGCTCCTTTGTCAAAGATCAAGTGACCATTGGTGTGGGTTTAATTCTGGGTATTCTATTTCTTCCCACTGATCCACCTGCCTGTCTCTGTGCCATTACCATACAGTTACAATAACATATCACTATTGCTCTGTAATACTGGTTGAGGTCAGGGATGCTGATTTCCTCAGAAGTTCTTTTATTTTTCAGTATAGATTTCACTATACTATTTTTTTTTTGTTATTCCAAATGAATTTGTAAATTGCTCTTTCTAACTCTATGAAGAATTGAGTTGGAATTTTGATCAGGATTGCATTGAATCTGTAGATTGCTTTTGGCAAATTGGCAATTTTTAGTATATTAATATTACCAATCAATTATAATGGGATGTCTTTCCATCTTCTGAGATCTTCTCCAATTTCTTGCTTCAGAGACTTGATGTTCTTGTCATACAGACTTTCACTTGCTTGGTTAAAGTCTTACCAAGGTATATCATATTATTTGGGACTATTATGAAGGGTGTCATTTCCATAATTTCTTTCTCAGCCTGAAGTAGGTTATCAGGCTTAGTAGTTCTCTGGTGGAGCTTTTCAGTTGACTTAAGTATACTATCATATCATCTTCAAATAGTGATATTTTGACTTCTTCCTTTCCAATTTGTATCCCTTTGACCAGCTTTCATTGTCTGATTGCTCTGGCTAGGACTTCAAGTACTATATTGAATAAGTAGGGAGAAAATGGGCAGCCTTGTCTAGTCCCTGATAGTACTGGGATTAGTGCTGATCATTCCAGGGCTTTTATCATGAAGGGGTGTTGAATTTATCAGATGTTTTCTCTGCAATTAATGAAATTATGTTTTTTTTTACTTTGTTTGTATAATGGATTAATTTGATTGATTCAGCATTTTGAACCATCCCTCCATCCCTGAAATGAAGCCTACTTGATCATGATGGATGATCATTTTGTTGTGTTCTTGGATTCTGTTTGTGAGAATTTTTTTGAGTATTTTTGTGTCAATATTCATAAGGGAAATTGGTCTGCAGTCCTCTTTCTTTGTTAAGTCTTTGTATGGTTTAGGTATAAGCATAATTGTGGCTTCATAGAAAGAATTTAGTAGTGCTCTGTCTGTATTTTGTGGAATAGTTTGGACAGTATTTGTATGAGTTCTGCTATGAAAGGATGACAGAATTATGTATTAAACCCATCTGATCCTGGGCACTTTTTCTGGGATACTTTTCATAACTGCTTCTATTACTTTAAGATTTATAGGTTTGTTTAAATGGTTTATCTGTTCCTGATTTAACTTTGGTATTTGTCTATAAAATTGTCCATTTCCTCCAGATTTTCCAGTTTTGTTGAATATAGGTTTTTGTAGTAGGATCTGGTGTTTTGTTTTTTTTTTAATTTCCTCAATTCTGTTGTTATGTCTCCATTTTCATTTCTGATTTTGTTAATATGGACACACTCTCTGTGCCCTCTGGTTAGTCTGGGTAAGGTTTTACCTATCTTGTTGATTTTCTCAAAGTAACAGCTGTTGGTTTTATGATTCTTTGTATTGTTGTTTTTGTTTCTAATTGGTTGTTTTTAGCTCTCAATTTGATTATTTCCTGCCTTCTACTCCTTCTGCATGGATTTGCTTCTTTTTGTGCAGGAGCTTTTAGGTTTGCTGCAGGCACTCAGAGCTATGAGTTTTCCTCTAGCACTGCTTTCATTGTGTCCCATATGTTTGCATATTCTTTGCCTTTGTTTTCATTAAATTCTAAGAAGTCTTTAACTTCTTTCTTCATTCCATCCTTGACCAAGTTATCATTGAATAGAGTGTTGTTCAACTTCCATGTATATGTGGGCTTTCTGTTGTTTTTGGTGTTATTGAAAACCAGCCTCAATCTGTGGTGATCTGATAGGATGCCTGGGATTATTTCTATCTTCCTGTATCTGTAGAGGGCTGTTTTGTGACTGATTATATGGTCAATTTCAGAGTAAATAACATGACATGCTTAGAAGACAGTGTATCCTTCAGCTTTAGGATAAAATGTTCTATAAATATCTGTTAAGTCCATTTTCTTCATAACTTCTGTTAGTTTTTCTACGTCTCTGTTTAATTTCTGTTTTTATGATCTGTCCATTGATGAGAGTGGGGTGCTGAAATCTCCTAATATTATTGTGTGAGGTTCAATGTGTGATTTGAGCTGTGGTAAGGTCTCATTTATGAAGGTAGGTGCCCTTACATTTGCAGCAAAGATATTTAGTATTGAGAATTCATCTTGGTGGATTTTTCATTTGATGAACATGAAGTATCCTTCTTTACCTGTTTGGATGACATTTATTTGAATGTCAATTTATTTTTCAATATTAGGATGGCTACTCCAGATTTTTTCTTCAGGCCATTTGCTTGAAAGTTGTTTTTCAGCCATTTACTCTAAGGTAGTGTCTGTCTTTTTATCTGAGGTATGTTTCCTGTATGCAGCAAAATGCATATCCAATCTGTTAGTTTATGTCTTCTTTTTTGGTTGAGGAATTGAGTTCATTGATATTGATAGATATCAAGGAATAGTGATTGCTGATTCCTGTTATTTTCATTGTTAGAGATGGAATTATGTTTTTGTGTCTCTCTTCCTTTGGTTTCCTCTCAAGTAGATTAGTCTCGTGCTTTTTTAAAGCATAGTTTCCCTCCTTGTGTTGGAGTTTTCCATCTATTATCCTTTGTAGGGCTGGATTTTAGAAAGATATTGTGTAAATTTGGTGTTCTCAAGGAATATCTTGGTTCTCCATCTATGTTAATTGAGAGTTTTGCTGGATATAGTATCCTGGGCTGACATTTCTGTTCTTTTATGGTGTATATGACATCTGCCCAGGATCTTCTGGCTTTTATGGTCTCTGGCAAGAAGTCTGGTGTAATTCTTATAGGTCTGCCTTTATATGTTACTTGACTTTTGTTAGTGCTTTTAATATTCTTACTTTGTTTTCTGCATTTGGTGTTTTGAATATTATATGATGGGAGGAATTTCTTTTCTGGTCCAATCTTTTTGGAATTCTGTAGGCTTCTTGTATGTTTATGGGCATCTCTTTCTTTAGGTTGGGGAAGTTTTCTTCTATAGTTTTGTTGAAGATATTTACTGGCCCTTTGAGTCGGGAGTATTCACTCTCTTCTATACCTATTATTCCAAGGTTTGATTTTCTCATTTTATCCTCGATTTCCAGGATTTTTTGGGCTAAAAGTTTTTTTGCATTTTATTACAACTTTGATGGTTGTGTGAATGTTTTCTGTGGTATCTTAAGTCCCTGATATTCTCTCTTCTATCTCTTGTATTCTATTGGTGATGCTTGCATCCATGACGCCTAATCTCTTTCCTAGGCTTTCTGTCTCCAGAGTTGTCTCTTTTTGTGCTTTCTTCATTGTTTCTATTTTCAGTTTTAAATCTTGGACTTTTTTTTCAATTCCTTCACCTGTTTCATTGTTTTTTCCTGTAATTCTTTAAGGGATTTTTGTGTTTCCTCTCTGAGGGCTTCTACCTGTTTACCTGTGTTGTCCTGTATTTCCTTAAGGGATTTATTTATGTCCTTCTTAAAATCCTCAATCATCATAAAATGTTATTTTAAAACTAAATCTTCCTTTTCCAATGTGTTTGGATATACAATATCTGCTTTGTGGGAGATCTGGGCTCTTACAATACCAAGAAGTCTTGGTTTCTATTGCTTAGGTTCCTGTACTTGCCTCTTGCCATCAGGTTGTCTCTGGTGTTAGCTTGTCCTGCTGTCTCTGATAGTAGCTTTATCTCTCTGTAGGCCTGTGTACCAGCACTATTATAGACCTCTTTTCTTTCAGCAGGATATGGGAAAAGAGAGCTCGGCTCTTAGGTGTGTAGGTGCTCCTGGCAACTGGCTTTCAGCTCTTGGTGCAGGCAGAAACTGACAAGGTCCTGCCCCTGGGTGCTCCTAGGCTTATGCCCAGGGGACATAGATGGCACTAGGCAATTTGCTCTATAATTGGGAATGTGGGCAAAGGTAGTTTCCTCTGCATTCTTAAGAGTATCTGCACTTCTGAGGGTACAGCTCTTTTCCCCATGTGATTTTGGGTACAGGGAGCTGTGTGAAAAGCTCAGTTCAGTTCTGGGCACAGGCTGGACCCAGAGGTTTCTGCAACTGGCGGCTCCCATATTCTTGTATCTGCAGGCATTATGCAGTTTCCTCTTGGGCCAGGTATGTCGGAGAAGTGGACATAAGTGGTGGACTTTCCTGCAGTCTGAGGATTGTCTGAACTGCTGGGTGTTCAGCTCTCTCCCCCAAGGGATTTGCTTGTATGGAGCTGGTGGATCATTTCAGTTCAGTTCTGGGTACATCCAGAAACCAGAAGTGCCCTTTCCCAAAGGATTTCTGCCTTTGTGTGTCCATAGTCCACCAGGCAGGTCGCTTGGAACCGAAAAGTTGGTCTTACCTCTGCTCTCACTTCTGTAGGCACTCCTGGCAACTGGCTTTCAACACTTGGTGCAAGCAGATACCCAAATCCCTCCTCTCTTCTAAATCACTTCTTTAACCCTTCTCTCTGCAGATACTTTCCTTCTTAGTTTCATCAGAAAAGAGAAGGCCTCCCTGTGATGTCAACAAAGTATGGCATAACCAGGTACAATTAAAGCAAACACATATACTCATATCAAGTCTGGACAAGGCAATCCAATTGGAAGAAAAGGGTCCCCCCAAAAAAAACCAAAACAAAACAAAATAGTCATAGACTTTAATTATTAAGAGCCTCACAAGACCACCATCTACACAAGCATAGCATGTATTCAGAGACCCAAGCTCAGACCCATATAGACTGCCTCATTGTTGATTCTGTCTCTGTGAGCCCCTGTGAACTATGTTGATTCTGTGGAATGTGCCTTTGATTTGTGTGTGTGAGTGTGTGTGTGTGTGTGTGTGTGTGTGTGTGTGTGTGTGTATATATATACACATATATATATGATTTCTGGACTGTTGCTTGGAATTAGATGAACCAACATGAAGGTTCATCCATGTGGGAGACTAATTATCTCTCTCACTGTAGTCATAATTTTTATTTATTTATTTTTTGTCTAGAGTTTGGACCACTTGAGATTCATTACTTCCATGTTAGTATTTCTCTTTGGATCATTACTATTTACCTCTGGCTTATATCTCAGTATTGCTATGGTCTTATGGATATAGCTTCTTTGTCAATCCTAGAGATATGATTAGTTTTCATAAAAGGATAAATGAATATCAACGTTAAAAATCCATGCTTTATTCATGTTTGATAATTTAAAAATGTTTTGATACAGTTACAAGTCATGTGCATTTTATTTGTATAAATAGCATTACATTATAAATGCCTTGTGATATTATAGCACATACAATTATAACAAAACTCATTGCATAGTATTTTTAAATACATAATTAAATGAACACATTTAACACTGAGGGTAAGTATACCTCTCAATAAGTGCAAATAAGATTTTCTCATTGATGAATTCAAATTAGTGCCTATTGTGATAATTAGACATTGATTATATATATATATATATATATATATCAGTAATTTAATATTATAAACTTCTTATATTTGGGAGATATGGAATAGTTAAAAAGATCTCCTAATGATAATGCCATTATTTCTATCTTATTTATATTTTTGAAGTATATGTATATATATATATGACGTGTGATCAAAATCAACGTACATCTGTCTCTTATAACTTGTACAAAATCACCACACCTTACTCCAAATTAACATATTTTATTTAATTTCTGACAAGTTGAATTAGAACTGAGTTCCATGTAGTATGACAATCCAACCTATCAGGATACAAATACTCAATAAAAATATTCTACCTCGACCAGTAACTCTCCATTGTAATTATATCCTTACTAAGGTTTGAATAAAAATATCTTCGGGCCTAACTATTCTGATATTTGTAATGTCTTGATGTTTGTAAATCTTGTCCAAGGAATCACAACTGCTATTACAATGAGATTGAAGTATCCTGATATCTAGAAAACATCATTCTCTAGAATTTCTCCCATCCCATTGCTTTTATATGGCCTCCATTTCCTCTTCATAGATGCTTTCTGAATCTTGTTGTAGTGAATTAATGTAAATTTCTTATTAAGTATTGAGAATTGATTCACAGTTCTCAGAAAAAGGAAGAAAATGTAGTTGAATATATTTTTAAAAAGCTACATATATTTAATAATGAAGGAACTAATAAAATCACATTGAAATTGCTTTTTACCTCAGTCAAAATGGCTAGGATTAAGAAAACAACAGACAATAAAGTGGGGAAAGTTGAACCTTTATTAGTTCTTGAATTTGAAAACTGTTATTATTTCTCTGGACATCAGTGTTAAGAATTCTCAAAGAGCTAAAAGTAAATCTGCGATACAACTCAGCCTTATCATTTCTTAGAATGTTTCCAAAGATCAGAGAAAGAACTGGAAGAGCTTGAAGGGGCTCGAGACCCCATATGTACAACAATGCCAAGCAACCCGAGCTTCCAGGCACTAAGCCACTACCTAAAGACTATACATGGACTGACCCTGGACTCTGACCTCATAGGTAGCAATGAATATCCTAGTAAGAGCACCAGTGGAAGGGGGGAAGCCCTGTCCCAAAGACTGAACCCCAGTGAACTAGACTGTTGGGGGAGGGCGGCAATGGGGGAGGGGTGGGGAGGGAACACCCATAAGGAAGGGGAGGGGAGAGGGATATAACACTCGAAAAGTATATAAAAAATACTCAAGTTAATAAAAAAAAAGAAGTATTGGTTAAAAAAAAAAGGAGGAGATGCCTGGTTCATTAGAGTTGACAGTGAACAAGAAATCACACATATGCGCACATGTGTGTACCATGCATTTGAAAAAATGCAAAGAAGGTTATATGTATGGGTTTGGAGGAAGGAAAGGAAAGGTCAAATGATGTAACTCTATTGTAATCTCAAAATTTTTAAAAAATGATTAAAAAAATCAAAAAGGGAAATAAAAAAAAGAATGTTTCCAAAGACTCAACATTATACTCCACAAATAATTTGTTAGCTATGATTATTGCCATTCTATTAATAATAAGTGTGAAGCATCCTATATGTCCTTCAAATTTTTAGCAGAAAAAAATGTGATACATAGAGAGTGGATGTCTAGTCGGGTACTAATAAATTATTATTATTAAGTAACCAAAAATAATATGCTAGAAAATATATTAAGTCATGAAAGAAAACACATGTTTTCACTTATTTGTAGATGTTAGGAATAAATCTTTACATGTGAATAGAATGAAGAGGATAACCACAAGAGCCAGGAAGGTGTAAAGGAACAATAGGGGAGGAAGGGTGAATTTCTAAAGAGGGAGATACTAGATAGATTTTATTAACTGGGAATCCAGAACAAAAATTCGGTGGAGAATTTCACCTAGAAAAGAAAAAGGAGATTACTATAAGATGAATATATAGAAAGGGAAGGAAATGAGGAAAAAACTAAGGATGGTTATAAAAGCCATACGTAATCTCTCTCTCTCTCTCTCTCTCTCTCTCTCTCTCTCTCTCTCTCTCTCTCTGTGTGTGTGTGTGTGTGTGTGTATGTGTGTTTTTCTTTGTGAGTGAGTGTGTGTGTGTGTGTGTGTGTGTGGTGTGTGTGTATACATGTGTATGTGTGTCTCTGTGTCAGGGGGCAGAAGGTCAAGCTACTGAACTATATACCAAAATGCATATGACACATGTATCTCAACAATCAACATAAAACAATGAATATAAATATGTAAAATATGGTTTAATTTCCTGTTTAAAATAAATGACAGACATTAACTTAAAGTACTCAACATAACATGGATAGGTTATGTATATGTATGGGTGCAACAATGAATATTGAAGAACAAATTACAAATTTAAGAAGGAATATCTAAAACAAGTTCAGTTATAGGTGCAACAAAACAGTGGTAAAAATGTTATGAATACAATACTCACGTATAACATTTGTAAAAATCAATTCATATTTGGGCATATTAGGGCTCCTAAAAGATATCAGCAACAACTTCGTTGTACTCTGTATCTTGCATATGTTAAATTCTTCTTTTATATTATTTAAGAAATTTGTACATGGGAAGAATATATTCCATCAACCCATGTCCCTAGCTCCCCAACTCCATGCTTACCTCCATTTTTCATCCCAACTACACATTTTTTGTTTTTCTTTTCTTTTTCTTTTCCTTTTTCTTTTTTTTGTTTTTGTTTTGTCCAGGGAGTCCACTCAACATAGACAGTTTGTGTATGAGTTTATGGCCATCTACTGGAGTGTATAACAAAATGCATATATTGTAAGTATGCCATCAAACATACACACAAAATGAACGAATGTGGAATGTAAAACATGAGAATCATTGACTGTTCACAGTAAATAATAAATACTATATAAAGTGCTCAATATAATGTGGATATATTCAAAAATTCAGGAAAACTCACAGGAATACAGGAATGAAGTTAGTAATGCTTTAGTTCTGAAAAAGGTATGTCAAATGGATAGTCTACTAAGCTGGAATGTCTTTATAGAGATAATAGAAAACACAAATAGACAAATTAAAGTGATACAAATAAAATGGTAATTCCAAATATACAAAATATTGCTGAAAGTTGACATATTTACCTGATGTATCATTTGTATCATAAAGCCATGCTATGACATCTCTTTGATGAAAACACAATGGGAAAAATTATTGGAATGCTTATTTAATTTAAAAATATCAGAAATGCTATAGACAAGAGTACATCATGAAAGCCAGATATATTATAGATAAATATGTTTATCATATAACAATTATATTATATTGTACATGTATTTTATTTATTTCATAAATTTCATGTATGTGTCTCATTCATTTGATCTTTGTATTACCCCATGTAATAATAAATACATACATATTTAATGCATAAAATGAAAGAGTAGCGATGAAACACGTAAATTTGTGCTACATAAAAGTATAAATTTTGTTCTTGATCTTACCTTCTTGCTATTGCTTTGTCCCCTCATTCCTTTCCTCCTCTCTCTCCTCATAATCATGGCAGACCTCATGCCTCCTCTTCTCTCTCTCTCTCCTCTGCTCTCTCTCTCTCTCTCTCTCTCTCCTCCTCTCTCTCTGTCTCTATAACCCTCTTAACTCCCCTTACCATGTCCTGGATAAATTTAATTCTACATTAAAAATAAAAAATTCCTAAAACCCAACGTTCTGTGCAAATAAAGCCATAATAAAAGAATAATATGCTTAGTTTCAACCTCAATAAGAATATCAGAGTTACTCAGCTATTAAAAAAGAAAGACATCATGAAATTTACAGGCAAATGGATTGAACAAAAAGATCATCTGGAGTGAAGTATCTCAGACCCAAAAAGAAAATAATGGGATACATCATTCATAAATGAATATTAATCATAAAATACAGGATAATCATGCTACATAGATCCAAAGAAACTAAGTTGCAAGGAGAACCCTAAAAGAAATGCTTAAGTCTCACTATGTAAATAAAATAGTGTATATTTCTGGGATGGATGGAAAGAAGGAACTCTCTCTCTCTCTCTCTCTCTCTCTCTCTCTCTCTCTCTCTGTGTGTGTGTGTGTGTGTGTGTGTGTGTGTGTGTGTGTGTGTGTGTGTGTGTGTTTGTAGGAATGTGAGGCATCTAATGTGGAGTGATTAGAGGGAGAGAGTACTGAGGGAGAGAAATGGAATTGGTCTGGATCCACATATCTAGGACAAGCTAGAAACATAGGATAATAGAAACATCGAGGAATCAATGAGATCGAACCTTAGCTAAGATCCATCGCAATGTGGGATATAGAAGCTGAAATAGCCATCTCTAGTACCCAGAAAATACTTCCGATGAAGGGATTGGAGCACCAACTCAGCCACAAAACCTTAGACACACCATTTGATCAGTTTATAAGAAGTTCAGGAGTAAGGATGGAACTGAAATGGACAGGAAGTCTAACCAACTACTGGTCCAGATTGAGACCCATGCACGAGAGAGAACCCACCACTAACACAATTAAAGCTCTTCTGCTTTACTTGGAGGCAGCTGCCTAGCACAACTGTCACATGAGAGGCTTCCGGTGTGAGCTGATGGGAACAAAGGCAGATACCCACAGCAAAACATTAGGGAGATCTTTGGGAATTCTGTGAAAGAGGGGGAAGACTGATAGGATAATCTAGGAAGGTCAAAGTGACGATAAGAAAATCTGGGTCTGTAGGAACGCAGAGATACAGAACTGACAACCAGAGAGCTTCAATGGGACTAACAATGTTTTTCTGCACATGTGCAACAGTTGTGCCTCTTGGCTGTCATATAGAATGTCTCTAACTTTTAACCTGCCTTTGGATCCCTTTCCCATAACTGTGCTGCCATGTCTAGGCATAATAGAGGATGTGACTAGTCCTACTGGAAGTGGATTGACACCCGTAGGAGGTCTGCCTTTTCTGAGAAGAAAGGGAAAAATGATAATTTGAGGGGAGGAGATGTAAGATTGGGAAGATGGGAGAAAGGGAAAATGTGATTAGGTTGGAAAATAATAAAATAAATTAATAAAATATATCAGATTTTTCAATGAATTTGCAATTTTTTCTATAAATAGTAAAGTATTTCAATTGTAAGTTAGAAGGAAGATATAAATCTAACTTAATAGAAATTGCTTATACAATAATTTTCTGACAATAATTTTTAAGTTGCTGGTGAACTTAGAATGTCATAAGAATAAGTGGAATTTGATTTGATTCATTGTACATATGTAAACTCAATATTTCAAGGCAATTGTATGCATAACTAGGCATTAATATATGTGTTCATGAGATAAAAGCAAACAAGCTTTATAGTGTTTGCTGAAGATGTAAAGCAAACTATGTTTCTGTCAAAATTACAAAATCAATTCTCATATAATCATGAACAAGAAATTATGAATCAATAGAATTGAAGTTTTCTTTCAAGAATATCTCCTATGATTTGTGTAAACATAACTATTATGTGCACATTTGCATATACAAGAAATAATAAACCAATACATAACTTTGCTAATGTTATAACAAAATAGTTCCAATGTCTGATTGCAGCTCTCTGGCTATATCTCCCTAATATGTTTCTGAAAAGAAATCCAACCTGGAGGAAGCACTTTTGAATCCTTTACTAATAAAATTACCTCTGATGTTGGCATATTTAAATTCTTCTTTTGAATCTTGAATTCCTTAAATATCAGGTACTGATGGTCTTTGAGGAATAAGATAAAGAGGAGGAAATTTCATAATATATCTGTCACTTCCCTGTGTAATTTCTTATAGCACTATTTCTGTTCAAGTCTCATGTATATTTGAAAATATTTATTTCACTTATTTTGTCATAAAAATAGGTCACTGCCACATAATAATGTATGCCATTGAGAAACTATATTAATTTTCTGATTCAGCTTTTTTAAAATTTCATGTTTATCTGAGAGAAATCTCTGCAAATTTTCACCATTATTCATAACCATACACTTCATGACACTTTTGACACAAATGAAGAAACTTTCTGTCCCACATAAAGTTTTAGATCCCACCAATCAATATTCTACAAAAATAATGTAAAATATAATTTATTATACTACCATATATATTTATAATAGAACATGGTTGATTATATTAGTGAGATGAGTAACATGAATTATTTTTTGTGCTTCTTCTCACTTCTTATTGCAATGTCCTTATTAGGTCCTCTTCAGTCTATTAGTTACTTTGTGCCAGAGAAAATAGAATATACAAAATCCCATTGATAAACCACTGTAGAATTTTATGTTAAAATTGAATAAAATATATTTTACTTAAAATATAATTTATAAAGTAAAAGAGGGACTTAGTTTAACGCTCTGATTTTTGCTTTAATTGTTTTTTTATTTAAAACTCAGTTACATCTCTGAAAGACCACTCTTAGGGTCTGTTCATAGCTAACAAACTGATAAATATACATAATAATATATCTAATTTACCAGAGCAGAACTATTGCTTTTAAGGATGGATAATTCATTATATGAAAGTTAACATACAAAGAATAATACAAAGGAGTATCTAAAACAATACATCTCTTTTTATTTCTGTAATAGATTGGCACATTTCATTTATTAATATATAATTTTTTTTAAAACCACATGGAAAAGACTTGACATTTACATTTATGGTAATGTTTTCAAAGAATACTGTCTACTTAAAAAATAGTTCAAAGATTTCCAGGTGAGCATTTAGATCAAAGTTCATTATAGGTTATGTTTTGCCTGATGCTATCTTCATCAACCAATTATTGTTTTCTACTTTCTACTCTGTGAAACAACACTGATGTTATAATAAAAGCCATCTTAATTCAAAGATTTATGCCTGTCTCCTGGGTTAATATTCTTCATATTTTAAAAATAAGAAAGCAGACCAAATTTACTGCATAAACTACTGTTCAGAGCTGACATCTGCATTAACCTCAGCACAGAAATGAGATTTAAAGGAAAAGATTGTTTCTGAATGATTGTTTTATATGTTGTGTAGAAAAATATCTCACACACGCGCGTGCGCACACACAGACACACACACACACACACACACACACACACACACAATCACTACACTTTGTTTAGGCCTTCTTCTTCTGTCACCCTATTCTCATTTTCTTACCTTCTCCTGAACAACCTGAAACCATGTGATCACATCTGCCCAAAGAATCATTTGCACCCACAGTGTAGTCAGTACTCTGAATTACACATTTCTTCATGCAATTTATTTCACACTTTCAAATTAGGCATTGGAGAGCACATTATCCTTCATTTGTTTCTCAAAATTAGTTTCTTATTGTTTTAATTTCCATATTTATTAATTTCTATCATCAGCTAAAGGGACTTTATAATGGTTTTACCATCATAACTTCATGTTTCTTAAAGATAATACACATGCTATTGTTTATACAACAAAATAAGGGTGCAGTGTTGTCCCCATTTGTTTAGTGCAAGGTGAAACAGTGACATTGACATGCTAATCTACTAATATAAATATTTTATGGTCCTATGTCTGGTTAAAGATATAAATGGAAAAATAAAAAACAAAACACAAGAGAAAATTATGACTTTCCAATTAAAAATTAAAAACAGAGAAAGAATGTATACTAGTCATGATTTCTGATGTTTGCTGTTTTCAGATAAACAAATATTGTATTTCATATGAACTTTGGCCTCATAGAATTAATGCATATATGCAGACTTATTCTTGTAAACTCTGGTTATATCTTATATAGACACATTTCTGCAGCATATTTTCTTGAAAGTAAATATTTTGCACTAAAATATGACATACATTTTTGAGTGAGCAGAATTATTGTGTGACTGTGTATATATATATATATATGTATATTCATATGCAAATTTATGTGTATATATACATACTAAAAAGCAGTTTTTATTTTCTAATATAATGAATGAAGGAGTTGTTGATAAAATAAGAATTTTTGACATTAATAAAAGATTTTGGAATATGTATTTCAAATTCCATGTGTGTCTATGTCTCAGAATGAAGGATATCAGATTATGTGTTCATTAAAGATTCACTTCCATATTCTATATTTCCATATTGATATTATTTAATAATATTCAATAATATCTTTTATGTAAGTTATAGCAGTGATTACAGGCACTTTTGCTTTTTGTTTGAGATAGTATTATTTATTTTAGTTTTTAAGATGCTATAGTACATTTCTAAAACTGAAAAAAATATTCCATTTAGCTATAACTTAAGTCTCACTATTGCTTTTCTAAATAATCCATTTGCAATTTCTCCTATTAAATTTTACGTTTTGTTACTAGTGGAATTTTCAAATAATTGATGCTAAATAATTTTTCCTATTAAAATTTTTATTTGAAACTCTTACTCCTAGAAAGATTTGTGTGTTTGTGTGTTTGTGTGTGTGTGTGTGTGCATGTGTATGTGTGTGTGTGTAGACAAATAACAAATTGACAAATATATGTAGAAGAAATTGAGAACTGAGAGTATCACCAACAAATACCTATATTAAATAGTAAATAAAAGTAATGTAATGTAGAATAGGGCCAGAAAAATCATAAAAATCTCAGTCACTCAGCTGATTTTAACTTTTGTGATACAAGATTTGAATAATTCAAGATGAAGCTTTTAAAAATTCATAGTGCTTCATATTATGAAGTTATTGATTAATGTCTTTGGCAAAGTACACTATTATCTCTGATTGCATCAAGGTTATCATGAGGAAGAAGACCAAGCCAAAAAGTCCAACATATGAAATATGAGAAGCTAATACATAATTCATTTTTAGCAGATAACATAAAGGTGAACCCCTTGGAGAATCTGAAAATAATATTCATGTTCTTTTAAAAATTCTTATACTGCCAATTTGGAAAATGCCACTATTTTATTACTGCCTATTCTTGTATTATGCAATGAATTAATTTAGATCTGTCTTACTCTTCCTGGGAGAGAAATGAGTTATAAACATGAAAGAGACTTATAAAATTAAATAAGACAATACTTTCACTATCTAACTACTTCACAAAGCTCAAGAACACTCCCTGTCCTCCTATCTGTTTTGCAGACTGTTTTTTCACCCTATAAATGGTTTTTGAGAAAATCTAAATCTTCTCTACAAACCCAGATATTTGATTCCAATTTACACTCAAGATAATGGAAACACATGAGTATTAATTTAATTTATGATAAAGTCTTGTTTACATTATAAAAAACAAAGTTTTCTCATATCATATTAAAATATTTTTAAGGTTTCAAAGGTGTTATTAGGTAACAGAAAATGATTGCTTGAGATATGTGGAATTTTACTCATTTATGAAATATACTGTTAATTAATCTCTGTATCATGATACTTCACACATATGTAAATGACATCAGCTGAAAAATGTGTGTTCGTCAGGTTCACATAATACAGAAAAAATTGACAAACTTTAGCATTTATAAATATTAGTTAATCTATTATGAAGAGAAAATACATCTAAGATTTTCCCATCGATACATTTTATTCAGTGTTACCATTATAATATTTTTAAATCAAAATATCTATGATATTAGACTTCAGAATATTGCCTCTCAAATTCGTATCTTGTTTCTTCCATCACATTGTTGCCTGAACAATAAAAAGCAATTCTGCTAAAAAAAAAAAAAAAAGCACAGGTTTTGTTCATTTGTTTGTTTTTGGTTTTAGTTTTAATTTGGTTTTTTGTTGTTTTTTTTTTTACCATATGTTATTAAACTTCATAAAGGATTTAGCATTAGGACTCCTAAAAACTATGTAAAACATGCTTCTTAATAAAGTTTTCTCTTCAATCTCCAATTTATACAAAAGACATTAACTGTATCTTCAAGACCTTGCTCCAGTTTTGAGTATTTTGACCTATTTTACTGCTTGCATTTCATTGTTGACCATCATTATCTACCACCTTGATTGCAGGATCAGTTTTATACAAGTTGACTCTGATATTCAATCAAGCATATTTCAATGACACTTCAAATAGAAAACCATAGATGTATTTGAAACTTAAAATATACTTTTGCTCTTTCTGTTAAATCATCCCTGCACCCCCTTTGAGACATAGTTGTGCTGTGTAGCATTGAACTTAGTCTGTAGACCAGGCTGGACTCCAACTCACAGAGATCTCCTTGACTCTGCCTCGTAAATGCAGAGATTAAAAGCATTCAACACCACTTCTGGTTGCTGCCCTCACAGAGAATTGAAACCCAGTACTGAGGAGCAACTTCACGCCCAAGACCAAAGGTAAAACCAAATTTTCCACTCCAAGTGACCTGCCTGGTAGACTCAGAACACACAAAGGCAAAATTCCTCTGAGACTAGACACTTCTGGTTTCTAGCTGGCGCCGGAACCTTACTGATCCTGGCCCACAGCTCCCTGCTCCCAAACTCCCAAACTTGTGGGAGAGCGAGCTCATCGCCCAGATGTGTGGGCACTCCTGAGACTGCAGGGCAGGAGAGACTGCCACTCCTTCCCACCTTTGCCCATATCTCTGGCCCAAAAGAAACTGTATAGGGCCTCTGGGAACAGGAAGATAGGGGCACTCAAGCTGCAGGAGACCTGTGGTCCAGACTGAACCCAGATCTAAAAGGGCCTTGTCAAACAGCTCCCTGAATCCAAATCCTGTAGGAGGGAGAGCTAGAACTTCAGAGGGGCAGACACACCTGTAAAACCAGAAGAGACAATTCTCTGCCCACATTTCTGACTCTAGAGGAAAGAGCCTAGCGCCACCTGGGCCCCCCTGTGACAGGGACCCCAGAGAAGGAGGGGCAGGGCCTTCTGGTTGCTGCCCTCAAAAAGACCTGAAATCCAGTCCTGAGCAGTGACTTCAGGCCCAAGACCAGAGGTAATAACAACTTTTCTGCTGCAAGTGATCTTCCTGGTGGACTCAGGACACACGCCCACAGGAACAGCTGAAAGCCAGTAGACAGGAATGACTACATGGCTGAAAGCAGAACATTCTGTTCCCATAACGAGCTGAAAGAAAACAGGAAAACAGGTCCACAATAGTCCTGACCCACAGACTTATGGGACGGTAAAGTCACTGCTAGAAACAGCAGAACAAGGTAACACCAGAGACAACCTAATGGCAAGAGGCAAGCACAGGAACCCAAGCAACAGAAAACAAGAATACATTGCATGATAGGAGCTCAATTCTCCCATCAAAGCAAACACTGAATATCCAAACACACCAGAAAAGCAAGATCTAGATTTAAAATCACATTTGATCATGATGATGGAGGACATTAAGAAAGACATAAAGAACACCTTTAGAGAAATTCAGGAAAAAACAAGTAAACATTAGAAGCCCTTAGAGAGGAAACACAAAAATCCGTGAAGGAATTACAGGAAAACACAATCAAACAGGTGAAGGAATTGAAAATGGAAACAGAAACAATAAAGTATAAAGGGAGACAACCCTGTATATAGAAAACCAAAGGAAGAGACAAGGAGCCATAGATACAAGCATCACCAACGGAATACAAGAGATAGAAGAGAGAATCACAGGAGCAGAAGATTCCATAGAAATCATTGACACAATTGTCAAAGATAATATAAAACAGAAAAAGCTACTGGCCCAAAACATACAGGAAATCCGGAAATACAATGAGAAGATCAAACCTAAGGATAATAGGTATAGAAGAGAGTGAAGATGCCCAACTCAAAGAACCAGTAAATATCTTCAACAATATCATAGAAGAAAACTTCCCTGAACTAAAGAAAGAGATGCCCATAAATATAGGAGAAGCCTACAGAAATCCAAATTGATTGGACCAGAAAATAAACTCCTCCTGTCACCTAATAGTCAAATAATCAAATGCACAAAACAAAGAAAGAATATTAAAAGCAGTAAGGGAAAAAGGTCAAGTAACATATAAAGGCAAACCTATCAGAATTGCGCCATACTTCTCACCAAAGTCTATGAAAGCCAGAAGAAGCTGGACAGACATCATATAGACCCTAAGAGAACACAAATGCCAGCCCAGTTTACTGTATCCAGCAAAACTCTCAACATTGATGGAGAAACAAAGATATTCCATGACAAAAGCAAATTAACACAATATCTTTCTACATATCCAGCCCTACAAAGGATAATAAATGGAAAAGCCCAACACAAGAAGCAAGCTACACCCTAGAAATAGCAAGAAACTAATCATTTTGCAACAAAATAGGGAAAAGAAAGGCATGCAAACATAATCTCACCTCCAAATACAAAGATAACAGGAAACAACAACCACTATTCCTTAATATCTCTCAATATCAATTGACTCAATTCCCCATTAAAAAGACACAGATTAACAAACTGGATACTTAATGAGGTCCCAGCATTTTGCTGCCTACAGGAAACACACCTCAGAGAAAAAGACAGACACCTCAGAGTAAAAGGCTGGAAAACAACTTTCCAAGCAAATGGTCTGAAGAAGCAAGCTGGAGTAGCCATTCTAATATAGAACAAAATCGATTTTCAGCCAAAATTCATCATAAAAGATATGGAAGGACACTTCATTATCATCAAAGGAAAAATCCACCAAGATGAACTCTCAATCCTAAACAGCTATGCTCCAAATACAAGGACACCTACTAAAAGCTTACTAAAGTTCAAAGCACCTAACTAAAGCTCAAAGCACACATAGTACTTCACACAAAAATAGTAGGAAATTTCAACACCCCACTCTCAGTAATGGACAGATCATGGAAACAGAAATTAAACAGAAACATATTCAGACTAACAGAAGTCATGAACCAAATGGACTTAACATATATTTATAGAACATTCTATCCTAAAATAAAAGGATATGCCTTCTTCTCACCACCTCATGGTACTTTCTCCAAAATTGACCACATAATCGGGAACAAAACAAGACTCAACAGATATAGAAAGATAGAAAGAATCCCATGCATCCTATCAGACCACCACAGGCTAAAGCTGGTCTTCAATAACAATAAGGAAAGAATGCCCACATGTAAAATGAAGTTGAACAATGCTCTATTAAATGATAACCTGGTCAAGGAAGAAATAAAGAAAGAAATTTAAAGACTTCTTAGAATTTATTGAAAATGAAGACACAACATACCGAAACTTATGGAACACAATGAAAGCTGTGCTAAGAGGAAAACTCATAGCTCTGAATGCCTGCAGAAAGAAACAGGAGAAAGCATATATCCAATGGAAAAAGACTGTCAGAAAATGGTGCTGGTTCAACTGGAGGTCAGCATGTAGAAGAATGCAGATTGATCTATTCTTATCACACTGTACAAAGCTTAAGTGCAAGTGGATAAAGGACCCCTACATCAAATCAGATACACTCAAACTAATAGAAGAAAAAGTGGGGAAGAATCTCGAACACATGGGCACTGGAGAAAATTTCCTGAACAAAATATCAGTGGCTTATGTTCTAAGATCAAGAATCTACAAATGGGATCTCATAAAAGTATAAAACTTCTGTAAAGCAAAGGACACACTCATTAGGACAAAACGGCAACCAATAGATTGGGAAAAGATCTTTAACAATCCTACAACTGATAGAGGGCTTATATCCAAAATATACAGAGAACTCACGAAGTTAGACTTCAAGGAGACAAATATTAAAAATGGGGTTCAGAGCTAAACAAAGAATTCACAGATGAGGAATATTGAACGGCTGAGAAGCATCTAAAGAAATGTTCAACATCTTTAGTGATAATGGAAATGCAAATCAAAACAACCCTCAGATTCCACTTCACACCACTCAGAATGGCTAAGATCAAAAACTCTGGCAACAGCAGATGGTGGCGAGAATATGGAGAAAGAGGAACACTCCTCCATTGTTGGTGGGATTGCAGACTGGTACAACCATTATGGAAATCAGTCTGGAGGTTCCTCAGAAAATTGGACATTGAACTACCTGAGGATCCAGCTATACTTCTCTTGGGCATATACCTAAAAGATGCCCCAACATATAAAAAAGACACATTCTCCATGATGTTCATAGCAGCCTTATTTATAATAGCCAGAAGCTGGAAAGAACCCAGATGCCCTTCAACATAGGAATGAATACAGAAAATGTGCTACATCTACACAATTGAATACTACTCAGCTATCAAAAACAATGACTTTATGAAAATCATAGGCAAATGAATGGAACTGGAAAATATCCTTAGTGAGGTAACACAACCACAGAAAAACACAAGTGGTATTCACTCAGTTATAAGTGCATATTAGCCCAAATGCTCGCATTACCCTAGATGAATATAACACATGAAACTCAAGAAGGATGACAAAAATGTGGGTGCTTCACTCCTTTTTTAAAAAGGGAACAAGATACCCTTGGGAGGGGATAGAGAGGCAAAATTTAGAATAGAGCCTGAAGGAACGCCCATTCAGAGACTGCCCGACATGTGGCCCATACATATACATCCACCAATGTAGATAAGATGGATTAAGTAAAGAAGTGCAGGCTGACAGGAACCAGATGTAGATCTCTCCTGAGAGATACAGCCAGAATAGGGCATATACATAGGCAAATACCATCAGCAAATCACTTGAACTGAGAATGGGATCCCTGTTAAAGGAATCAGAGAAAGGACTGAAAGAGCTGAAGGAGCTTGAGACCCCATATGAACAAGGCCAACCAACCAGAGCTTCCAGGTCCTAAGCCACTAACCACAGACTATACATGGACTGGCCCTGGGCTCCAACTGCATAGGTAGCAATGAATAGCCTAGTAAGAGCACCAGTGGAAGGGGAAGCCCTGGGTCCTGCCATTGCTGGACTCCCACTGAATGTGATTCTTGCGGGGAGGATGGTAATGGAGGGCGTATTGGGAGGCGAACACCCATATAGAACAGGAGGGGGAGGGTTTAGGCAGATGTTGGCATGGAAGCCGGGAAAGGAATAACATTTGAAATGTAAATAAGAAATACCCAATTTAATAAAGATGGAAAAAATGCAACACTACCACTTGGCTCATAAAATTCTCTATTATTTTTGACTACTCATGCAGACTAGCACCTATGGAATATTTCATACAATCTATGCCATATGATTTCCAATCCCCTATGAATTAACTTTTGTTATTTTGTTCCCACTGCAAATCTCACGATTAGTAGTTGTTTTTCATTATTAGATATGACAGTGTATGATTTTTCTTGGTATCTTCAACACATTTTGCATCAGATGATACAGTCTACTTGACATTCTTCATAGAAGTTTCCTCCCACAATTATATCATGTATGTTTTACATTACTATACAGTATTATGTACAGTATTTACTTTCATCACTATATTTATCTACTACTATATAATCCAAATAGTAACTATATTTTTCTTTGTCACAGTTTGCCTTCTCTAGAGTATTAGTTGAGGCCATAGAAATTTCTCCCAGGCTTGTTCCTGGATAACAAATGTGCAGGAAAGGATTATTTTTAACAATGTTTATATTCATGCTAAAGAAGCAGCACTGTAAAAATGTTTCTTAAAGATGTGTACCTGACAGTTGTAGTTTATTAGAACTCACATTCTATTATTCCTATTTTCAATCATGCTAACTTTCTATGGACTGTAGAATATTTTTTCATACAATATATCCAGAACATAATTTTTCATCCCTCCACTCCTCCCAGCTCATCCTCAGTTCACCTCTCTTCCAGACCCACTTCTCCTCTATTTCCTCCTCAATAAAACATCAATCATCCAAGAGATAACAGCCAAAAATTAAACAAAATAAAATAAAAATAAGATATAATGTGCCAAGTGCAAAGTGCTCATGTTAAGGCTGATTCAAGCATTCCAATTAGATGAAAAGTATCTCAAGAGGTGGCAACATAGTCTGAGATCAACAAGATCCTACTATCATGAGTCCCACAAATTTTCAACTAACCATGATAACACAAATTCCAATGACCTACTGTAGATTCATGCAGGCCCAGTGCTTGTCACTTCAGTCTCTTTGAATCTGTATGAACCTTGCTTAGTTCTCTCAGTAGGTTTTCTCCTGGAGTCCCCCATGCTTCCAGTGTCCTAGTTTCCTGACTATTTTCTGTGGCTTCGAGGGGTAAGGTCAGAGAGTGACTTTTAGTTTATTTGGAAGCAGAGTAAGTTATGCCAGTTTAGAGATGCCATTAAAATTTACATCCCTAAGTTTAGTCATTCCTCTTATGATATTGGAAATATTGCATAGCTAAATACCCTGTCAGTCAATAAATTACTTCTAACAATATAGAATATAGCCTTTGGAAATAAGGTCATGAAAATGTTAAAAACAAAGATCATAAGATAGGTGTTTTATTAAGTTAGAAATAATACAATCATGTCCTTATGAAACTTTCTACCCAAAATAAGAAATGCATGTGTACCTGTGTTTGTTTTTCTGTAAGTGTGTGTGTGTGTTGGGGGGCAGCAGGTAGATTGGAGAACTTATAGTTTAACTGCAAAGTTCTGAAGACTAACATGACTTATAACTTGACTTTTTTTTCCTGAAACGTGGGCATTTATAATCGTTCCATACCACTTATTTCATTTTCAGAATTTCCTCTCCAAATTTTTTACTAAGACCAAATAATATTTTAGAATATTTAAAATAGTTTAACTTTACTTTGTTACATATTTTATTATTCTTGAGAGATTCATATGTAAATATAGTATGCATATAATTTCTACTCTACTATGTCCTTTATATATCTCCTTACAACTTTATGATCTCCACAATTATTATTGATATACAAACATTTATATATATATATATATATATATATATATATATATATATATATATACAACCTGTTGATTTGATGTAGTGTTGCTTGTACATACATGAATTCAGAAATGATCACTTGGGTTTAGATAAGCTATACAGATCTATACAGATCTAATCTCTAGAGAACATTGATTCTTTCTCTAAGAAGTTATGTATTGCCTATACTTCTCTCAGGATATTTCCTAATTGAATTTAAGATGTCAACTATCATTGTTTTTGTGAAATTTAGGCAAATACATATTAAGAATAAATGAAGAATACTATATTGTAGCAAAACAAAATTTAGCCTTTCCTCATGTTTCAAGATGAATTATTCATGTACAATTTTCACAACTTCTTGATGACACAACATAGTATATGAATTTAGATTCTGGAGAACTCCAATGTTTTTCTCATATGTCTTGGTTAAACTTTGTAGATGGTAGAAGGAATTTTAACAGCTGATCATGAATGTAGCATTTAGAGTTAATGAAAGTGTGAACAACCACTAATAACTCTTGATAAAATAAACTATTAATGATGTTGGATTTTTTCTCATTTATATTATTCTGTGACTGCTCTAATGTATATTATCAATTAGCTTTTAGATAATATGTTCAAGGTTTCAATTTTAGCTTAGCTTCATTCTTTTCTTAATGATTTTAAACAATAATAGTACATATCTATATGTGAGTATGTTCATAGGTTGACAGTTCCCATAAAGGCAAGAAAATGTTTCTTAGTACCCTGGTACAGAAGTTCTGGTACTTGTGAGTCATATGACATGGCTACTAAGCCCAAACTCTTTTCAACTACAAGAGCATAGGCCTTCAACCTAAAACTTGTCATGCCTCTGAGATGAACAAGGATAAAGATGGAGTAGAGATGGAAGGACTGGTCAATGTTTGGCCTGTTGAGGTAGAAATCTTTGTTCACTTCCAGACAAACCACAATGGGCCAATGTGGTTCCTCATGGAAAGGTTTAATGATAGAAGAAGAGTAGAAATAAGAGGAATGGAGGCAGGCCATAAGCATGTGGAGAAAAGTGGGGAGGGGAATAGGGAGAGAAGGGAAAACCTGGAAGAGGGGAAGAGAAGAAGAGGGGAAGAGGGCAAGAGGGCAAAAGGGCAAGAGGGCAAGAGCAATATGTAAGAGAGCAAAAAGGATGAGGAGGGGGCAAGCACCCTCTTTTATAGTGAGTCAGGCATACTTGACTCTTGCCAGGTAATTGTGGTGCAGAGCATACCTGGCTGTTGCCAGGTAGCTGTGGGCATGAAATTTAGACAGAATGTCAATATGGCCCAACTCAAAAACCATCATATGGAAGAGATCCAAGTTCCTACACTATTAATGATACTCTGCTATACTTGCAGATAGGAGCCTAGCATAGGCACCTGAGAGGATTCATCCAGCATTGGATGGAAACAGATTCAACAACTCACAAACAAATATCAGGCAGTGCTCAGGGAAACTTGCAGATGAGTTGGGAATAGAATTGAGGAAGGTGGATGGGTCAAAAACACCACAAGAAGACTTATAGTATCAAAGTAATTTGACTTAAGGGGGGTCACAGAGATTGAATCACCAACCAAAGAGCATTCAGGGTTTGGACCTAGACACCCTAAAGGTTTCTTGCAGATAATCATCTTTGTCTGCATGTTGGTCACCTAACAATCAGTGGAGGGGCTGTGTCTGATTCTATTTCTTGCTACTGGATCCTATTCCCTTACCTGGGTTGCCTGGTTGTGCCTCAGTAGGTAAGGGCATACTCAGTCCTTCTGTGGCTGGGTATTCCAAAGCAGGGTTTAGCTTCTCTGAGGAGAAGGGGAAAGGGTAGTGGTGGGAAGGGTTTGTGAGGATAGGACTGGGAAGGGAGAGAAGGGCTGTGATTAGAGTGTAATAGTGAATAAACAAATTAGTAGAAATAAAAAGAACATATGCTCTTATCTACAAAAACATCTCCTAGCTGTGGTTTCTAATATCCTTGACATAAGTGACGTTCCTTTTAGAAATCAGTCTCCCTGCAATAAAATCTGAGGGCTTTCATGGGGCAAAACACTGTTTAATATATTCTCTGTGTTAATTTAAATGAATACCCTATACACAGAATATAATAAGACCTCTCCTTATTTTGTTCATTCACCACATGACTCAAATATATGTCTGGAGTTGATTACTCATCTCTGTACACTCGTTCACAACAGCTTTGAAAGTCAAATAGGCATCTCAAACTCAGAACCTGTAACTGAGTACAGTGTCTTAGATGCCCTGCTTTGTTTCAGAGAAATTCCACTATGTACTTTGGGCTACCATTATTCAGTTTTTAAGGTTTCAATACAGAATGTTATCCCAAGCCTTCATACAACTTCCCATCACAAATTATCATATCTTAATTTAGTTATTGGCATATTATATTGTGAATACTGAGAAATGTTTTAGCATTTGGACACTGTATATTTTCATGTGTTTTAGTTTTAAAGTATTTTTTTTATATTTTTATCATCTCTCTTTCGTCTACTCTTCTGAAATCCATGATTAATGTTGTCCACTTAAAATTTGATGTTTTTGCACTTTGATGCTTGTTCTCTCTCTCTCTCTCTCTCTCTCTCTTGCTCTCTCTCTCTCTCCACCTCTGTGTTGTGTCTGTCTTTCTGTCTCTGTGTCTTTTGTATCTCCCATTTCCTTTTTTTCTTTCTCTTCTTCTCTTCACTTTTTCCTCTCAAAAATATTTAAAAATCATAACAAACTGAATATAAATAAGGACAAAATACAAAACAAAATGACATGCAAGAAAGAACCCCACCAATTTACTTTCCTGTCAATAGGTATTCTGTCTCCTTCATTCTTGCAATTAATAGTTCTTTGTAGATTACCTCCGTCTCAGTGTCAATCTAGTTTATTGTTGAACAATCTTTGATTCATTCACAGAGAAATGAATGATATACATTAGCATGTAATTCATGCCTAATGATTTATTTTTCCAACTCAAAATTTTTCAAAATGTTTTAAAAATTATGATGAAAGCATGTGTCCATTAATTTTCTGAAGTCAACTTTTACTTCTGCGTACTCCTGATTTCTCCACATAGTTCTTATCTTAATTCCCATAGTAAAGGGTTGTGGGCAATGGAATCACACTGCTACATATGGTGTACTCTTCAAAGGTGATTTATTGACTAAAGCACTCGATATTTTAATGTCTTATTAAGACATTTGAGCAGTTGTAAATAATGTTACATAAAGTAACATATTTCATTTTTCTGATTTTTATTCTCTCCCTGTCTAATTTTAAGTTTCAGATATTAGTGCTTGGACAATTATGCTCACAAATATAGGTCAACTTGAAACACAGACTAATTTATAATTTGGAGATCTTGATTATAAACCTCTACAACCCTGAGATACATTTATGTCATGAAAATGTGTGATTCTTAAATTCCAGGCCAACAGGTTCTAAGGAAAGGAGTCATCCTCTGTGTTAAGAAAGTAGCACTTTTGGGCTGGAGAGATGGCTCAGCCGTTAAAGACTAGGCTCACAACCAAAAATATAAGAAAGTAGCACTTTCACTGTAAAAATGACTTGGAGATGATGCATAACCTAAAGAAAATGAATTACAAAACCTTTTAATATTTCTATATTACACATACCATACTTATAGTACAGTGTACAAGGAAGGTCATGTAGACAAGTCAGAAATATTAATGATGCCAAGTACTGGCATACTTATGGAGAAATACCAATGCATTAGGTTCCTGCTTTTTTGACTTAATTCATTTTTTGCTGCTGTGTGGAAGATTCAATACCCAGTAATTTATAAAAAGAAAAAAATGTTTTACAGTTTTGAATGCTAGTGGAATCCAAGCAGATGGCCAGGGTCTTGTAAGTACCTTTGGCATGCAGAAAAGTAAAAATAAACAAATGAGAATTTTATGATTTAGACCTCCTCAAGGAGGAAAATCTTTTTAGAAGTATAAAGAACTATATTAAGAAAAATAGTTTGGTCCCAATTTTTAGTACTATCACATTATTATGCCACTATTTGAAGAAGACATATATAGTAAATATGTGTCTCATTTTAATTGGTTATTTTATTTATTTACATTTCAAATGTTATCCCCCTTTTCAGTTTCCCCTACACAAACCCCCTATTCCCTCACTCCCCCCCTTGATGAGTGTGGTTTTCCACCCTGCCACCCACTCCTACCTCAAAGAAGTGAAATAAATATTTACAATATGTAACAGTTAAGTTTTAAAGGTTTTGAACTAAAACTCTAAGAAGAACATGTAACCACAAGACTTTTACAATGTATACACATTGAGTCAAGTAATTACATGGTCAAAATATTTATGCTTTTTATTTCTATTTTCCTTCAACTCACCTCTGTATGTCTCAACTCTTCTAAATTCGAATTCAACACTTTTAATTCTATCAAATTCTAACTTTTCCCAGTTTACCTATTTAATCCAATTTTTACAGGTTGCAGTCCATCACAGGCTTGCATTTGAATATTGGTCAGTTATAAATATGCCAAAACAATGCTAAAGCTTGAGCAAATCTTACACATCATGGTTATACATATGTTGAATGTATAAGGAAAGAACCTGCAAATAAACATCACAATTTTGAACTAAATATTAGAAGCCTTCATTTTAATAGGGCTTAAATTTCTTAGTGACTTCCATTTTGTAAAATATATTATTAATCACTCCGATCAAATAAGAGGTACAAAAACCTACATGGTTGGTTCAAGTAGGAAGAAAATAATAAGTATTCTAATAGACATCTTTATATCCCACTGATTAAATTTACATACACTGTCACCATTGGAAATAGTTACTAAATTTTATAGGAGAAAGGACAGATATCTGTACAGACATAAGTCTACAGTTATATGCCTAGTGAGCGACTGAAACATAAAACGTAGCTTTTGGCTTAATTTTGAAATTTGTATAATCAAATTAGTTGTATAAAGTTTGGATTGAAATTAGTAATGAACTTAACAAAAATGTTGTGAGAACTTTTGTTAAAGGCAAGTGTGTGTGTGTGTGTGTGTGTGTATGTGCTTACGAGTTTGTCTCATTATACTGAATTTATAACACAATTTGAAAGTTTATAACATAATTGTATTTAAAACCTCTTTTGCACTTTTTAAATAGATTGAGAGCAAAGAAAAAGTTACAGGAGAGATAATGCTTAGAAGCAGAATAAACAAAGGATAGAGCAGATAAATCTTTCAAGCACCAAAGTGGTAAAAACTACAAGATTTAGAGGTTTAGGTACAAGAGAGATATATAGTACCAAAGGCAATAATCTTAAAAATTTATATCTCAAATGTGCAAACTTGATCTTCTTTTCAGTCAGTGTGTACTGTGTGGAAGATGAACTTGCCGCCAACAATGGGGAGTGATTTAGAAAACCATACCCTTCACAGAGGAATATAAAATACTATTATATATCGTACTTCTTAGCAAATCTTAAGCAGAATTTAATCAGTCACTGTACAACCTAGAAATATTTGTAGAACAATGGCATTAGTTTTAAATCATACAGAGTTTGTAAATGCACAAAATTAATAATGCCCTTTGTGCACATGTATTGCTTAAGGGAAAAATGTGAGAACTATATTATCAGACCAAACAGATTTTGAAAATTTGTGAGCCACAAGGAAATTTGTCACTTCATTTTAAAGGAGGGCTCCATACTGAAAATGACTAAGAGCCCAAAAGAGTAAGGGTAATGTGAATTTATTATATGAGGAAGGAATATTAATTGACACTGGCAAAAATAATGTAAAAGAATTAGGCCCATGTGGAATAATTGAGAACTCAAGATCTGTCTAAACAGTGGTTAAATTACAACCCAATAATGGAAGTATGTCCTTTATAACACAAGTTGAAGATTTCTGACAGGAATGTATCATGAAACAACGAAGTGTTAAAACAAAGTAGGATATGAAACTTAAATAAAACAACAGTTTTGTTACTTTATTTGTATATGTTAACTATCTTAAGTTATTAAAAAGTGCCACAGGAAGATATTTTTCTTTTTATTTCAGCACTTCAAACCAGTGTTTTTTGGAAGTGACATAGCCATTGCATTGCTTAACTTTTTGTACTATGGTTACTAGCAAGAAGTCTTGCACACAACTGAACCCAAACCATATAGTACATGGGACAGACACTCATCTAGCCCTTTCACTGCCTGAGGAACTATAGCAGTAAATATCTTCCAGTTGAAGAGACACATTTTTCCTAGTGGTATAGCTATTGATCAGCTGCTTGCTTTCTAGTAAATAGAACCACACTAGTGTGCATCTGCATGCAACCCCATTAAAACTGAGTGGTTGAAGAGAAAAACATCAAAATAATAGAATGTTTGGTTGAGAGGAAGTATTTTGAGTGGGAGGGGGAGGATTAAAGACCTACATTTCAAAGAAATGTGTAATGCTAATTTCATATAAAAATATTTACTGAGCATCTACTTAGTAGGCCATACTTTTAGAATGGAGAATATAGGTATCATTTTTAAATGAAAAGTTGTGTGTGTGTGTGTGTGTGTGTGTGTGTGTGTGTGTGTGTTTGTGTGTGTTTCAGATACAAAGTTTCTTGGCTGTCCTGGAACCTGCTCTGTAGATTTGGCTGACCTCAAACACAGTGATCTCCATACATCAGCTGACTTGAATCCTGGAATTAAACATTTGTGACACCAACACCTTTGTGTAATTGAATGATCTGTTTGGAATCGGAATGATTATATTATGCTTGACTTGGCATTATATTTGTAACTCTATAAAACTCTTTATGCCACACAGTGAGAAGTAGAGAAAGATTTGGTCTCAGAATAAACTGTACCTTTAATTAAATATCGGATTTGTATGGTATAGCAATATGAATTTGCCTCTGTACATTAGAGTAATGGCTGAAATATATTAAGGATAATTGGGATGAAGTTAATGGCAGACATTAAAACAAGCATAGGAAGTAAGTCTTTAAAAATTTAACTTCAATGCAAGAGTAAAGTTTTCGGGTATATGATTAGTTCCCCTTTGAAACAAACCCCAGCAAGTTCTCTCACTGCTTCTTGAGTAAATATATAACAAGTACATATATATTTCTCAGTGGAACAAACTGGCAACTTGATTAAACTGTCCACCAGATAGAAATCTGATGAAAATATATCTGGCTCCTAAGGCACTCATTGTCTGACCCTTTCACAATGCATTCATTGGAATATTCATGTACTTTAGCCATGTTGAACAATGTATTTAGAAAACATGGTGCTATTTATATTGTTATTTATTTACTAATAAATGAACTTTTAGAAGAGTTTAAATAAAAAATATCTGGAACATCTGTGGAAAAATTCTCAACAGCTACCAAGAGGAATCCCATGAATTTGTTCATAATTCGGCCAGCCACAGTGGAGCTGGGAAATGCTCTTTACAAAATACTGAAGCCCAATACATTTGAAAAGGCATTAGAACAGAGAGTGGAGAAAACAAAAATTTATGCTTCTATCAATTTTTCAGAACACCCAATACTTAGAAAGCCACATTTCTCTCTTGATTTGTAAAATAATTACTTCAGAATATTTTGCTATTAAAATATATCATATATGGATCAAGTTACAACACTTGTATGCATTGGATCCACTAGTCCTTGCTTTTAGTAAAAATATCTAGTGTGTTATTTGTCACTGTAAACTCCTGTCCTTTGAAACATTTTAATGCTATGAAATGGTTAATTCAAGGTCTTTTATTGCTATCTTCTAACATCCTCTGTTCGTGGTGAGACCACTTAATAACTTCTGTTTTAGATATTTGAATATTATATTAGTTTATTAGACATCATGGTGGAATTTAAGACTGAAAGTGGGAGAGAAATGTCATTCAGGGTGTACAAGCTACAGTGAAAAAGGTAGACGGTCTTGGTGATTCAGAGCAAATGAAGATATGCAGAGACTTCACGAAACTATTTAAGAGGTTTTTAAAGTTCATGGGTCAGCAGTAATTGAATAGTTTTCTATTATATCTGAGATCATTGTGCTTTTATTAGTAAATTCATTACTAGAGATTTACAAGTTTTATGGATCCTGTCAAAACTCAAATTTGCATTAATAAATTCTTATTTCATATTACCATAGTTATATTAATACCTATTTTGTCTATTTATTGTTTATCCCTGCTTACTTTAGCTGTAATATTTAAGTCTATTTATAATAGATTAATAAGATATACACATATAGTTCTAACATTCTTAAATAATTTTTGGTACTTATATTTTATATATTATTTAATGTCCACACCCATATAAGCACAAGAAGTCATTCTTTTGTTTTTTAATTGCATATTTTTTATTTATTTACATTCAAATGCTACCCCCTTTCCCGCTTCCCCATCCATAAATCCCCTATCCCTTTCCCCTTCACCCTTCTTTTATAAGGGCATACCTCACCCATCTACCCACCCCTTCCTGCCTCCCCACCCTGACATTCCCGTACACTGGAGCATACAGCCTTGGCAGGATCAAGGGCTTTTCCTCCCATTGTTGTTCAACAAGTCCATCCTCTGTTACATGTGCAGCTGGAGCCATGGGTCTGTGAGTGTGTATACTCTGGATGGTGGTTTAGTCCTTGGGAGCTCTGGTTAGTTGTTGGTGGTGTTATTATGGGTTTGCAGGCCCCTTCAATTCCTTCAATCCTTTTTCAAACTCCTCCAATGGGGACCCTGTTCTCAGTGCAATGGTTAGCTGTGAGCACTCACCTCTGTATTAGTCATGTTCTGTCAGAGCCTCTCAGGAGACAACTATATCAGTCTCCTATCAGTATGGACTTCTTGGCATCAGCAATATTGTCTGGGTTTGGTAGCTGTATGTATATGGGCTGGATCCCCAGGTGGGGCAGTCTCTAGATGTCTACATCTCTGCTAGATGTTCTACAGTCTCTGCTCCAAATTTTGTTTCTGTATTTCCTCCTATTAATATTTTTTGTTCCACCTTCTAAGAAGGAGTGAAGCATCCACACTTCAGTTGTCCTTCTTGAGCTTCATGTGGTCTATGGATTGCACCTTGGGTAATCTGAGCTTTCGGGCTAATATCCAATATCCACTTATCAGTGGGTGCATACTCTGTATGTTTTTTGTGATGAGGTTACCTTACTCATGATATTTTCTAGTTCCATCTTTTTTGCCTAAGAATTACATGAAGTCATTGTTTTTAATAGCTGTGGTAGTATCCATTGTATAAATATACCACATTTTCTGTATCCATCTGTTGAGGGACAGCTGGTTTCTAGCTTCTGGCTATTATAAATAAAGCTGCCATGAACATAGTGGAGCATGTGACTTTGTTGTATGTTGCAGCATCTTTGGGTATATGCCCAGGAGTGGTATAGCTGTGTCCTCAGGTAGTACTATGTCCAATTTTCTGAGGAACCTCCAGACTGATTTCTGGAGAGCTTTCAATCTCACCAAAAATGGAGAAATGATCCTCTTTCGCTACATCTTTACCAGCATCTGTTGTCACCTGAGTTTTTATCTTAGCCACTCTGACTGATGTGAGGTGGAATCTCAGTGTTGTTTTCATTTGCATTTCTCTGATGATTAAAGATGTTGAACATTTCTTTAGGTGCTTCTCAGCCGTACAATATTCCTCAGCCTAGAATTTTTTTTAGCTCCATATGACATTTTTAATAGGGTTATTTGAGAGACACAGCCAGAATACAGCAAATACAGAGGCGTATGCCAGCAGGAAACCACTGAACTGAGAACAGGACCCCCGTTGAAGGAATCAGAGAAAGAACTGGAAGAGCTTGAAGGAGCTCGAGACCCCATATGTACAGCAATGCCAACCAAACAGAGCTTCCAGGGACTAAGCCACTACCCAAAGACTATACATGGACTGATCCTGGACTCTGACCTCATAGGTAGCAATGAATATCCTAGTAAGAGCACCAGTGGAAGGGGAAGCCCTGGGTCCTGCTAAGACTGAACCCCCAGTGAACTAGACTGTCGGGGGGAGGGCGGCAATGGGGGGAGGGTGGGGAGGGGAACACCCATAAGGAAGGGGGGGAGGGAAGGGGATGTTTGCCCGGAAACCGGGAAAGGGAATAACACTCGAAGTGTACATAAGAAATACTCAAGTTAATAATAATAATAATAATAAAAAATAAAAAAATAGGGTTATTTGAGTCTCTGGAGTCTATCATCATGAGTTGTTTGTGTATATTGGATTTTACCACTCTTCACTCTATCTGATGTAGAATTGGTAAAGATCTTTAGTTTTTTGAGGACCCCTAAGAATGCCTGTTGGAGTCAGCGTTACTCTTGATGTCAGCATTGTCTTGGTGTAATTATTCTCTAATATTTTAAAATTATTGACATTTTAATTTCTATTTCATGTATCAGAATAATGGACCCATCAGGTATTCCATGTATTTGACAAGTGTTGGAGTGATCCAATTTTAGATGGGAATACATGAGTACAGGTTTTGCACATGAATAAATGTCCTATTTAAAAGCATGCAACAAATGTTCATGCTTCATAGCTATTATCAAATGTGGATGTGATTAACATGAAAATACTCTTTCTTACTGCCAGTAGTTCCTCATGGAACTATTCTTTCATGGAGTTTAAGCTTGACCTTGTTCAGATAAACACAGGTGCTGCAAGTTCAGAAACACAGTAGACATGTTAGTGCAGGAGAAAGAACTATACAACACTTTTCTCCAGTCTTCCAGTTCTCATTCTATCTGCCCAGTTTTCCACAATGGTCTTTGAGCTTACTTCTGTATTCTATGTTTCTAATAAATGGATCAATAATGGTTGTTCTAATTAACAAAAGAGCCACAAAGTACTTCATTTTGTCTTTTTATATGCCGTAACATCTTTTCCTTTTATCAGATCTAACTTCATAGCCTATGTATTTCTTATGTCTTGCATTTAAATTTTTTTTTGTTTTCTTTTTTTTTTTTTTTTTTTAGTGTCTTCATTTTTTTTTTTATTAACTTGAGTATTTCTTATATACATTTGAGTGTTATTCCCTTTCCCGGTTCTGGGCAAACATCCCCCTCCTACCTCCCCTTCTTTATGGGTGTTCCCCTCCCCATCCTCCCCACCCTTGTCGCACTCCCCCCAACAATCTAGTTCACTGGGGGTTCAGTCTTAGCAGGACCCAGGGATTCCCCCTTCCACTGGTGCTCTTACTAGGATATTCATTGCTACCTATGAGGTCAGAGTCCAGGGTCAGTCCATGTATAGTCTTTAGGTAGTGGCTTAGTCCCTGGAAGCTCTGGTTGCTTGGCATTGTTGTACATATGGGGTCTCGAGCTCCTTCAAGCTCTTCCAGTTCTTTCTCTGATTCCTTCAAGGGGGTCCCGTTCTCAATTCACTGGTTTGCTGCTGGCATACGCCCCTGTGTTTGCTGTATTCTGGCTGTGTGTCTCAGGAGAGATCTACATCCAGCACCTGTCGGCCTGCACTTCTTGCTTCATCCATCTTGTCTAATTGGATGGCTGTATATGCATGGGCCACATGTGGGGCAGGCTCTGAATGGGTGTTCCTTCTGCGTCTGTTTTAATCTTTGCCTCTCTCTTCCCTGCCAAGGGTATTCTTGTTCCCCTTTTAAAGAAGGAGTGATGCATTCACATTTTGATCATCCGTCTTGAGTTTCATTTGTTCTAGGCATCTAGGGTAAATCAAGCAATTGGGCTAATAGCCCCTTATCAATGAGTGCATACCATGTGTGTTTTTCTGTGATTGGGTTACCTCACTCAGGATGATATTTTCCAGTTCCAACCATTTGCCTACGAATTTCATAAAGTCATTGTTTTTTATAGCTGAGTAATATTCCATTGTGTAGATGTACCACATTTTCTGTATCCATTCCTCTGTTGAAGGGCATCTGGGTTCTTTCCAGCTTCTGGCTATTATAAATAAGGTTGCGATGAACACAGTGGAGCACGTGACTTTTTTATATGTTGGGGCATCTTTTGGGTATATGCCCAAGAGAGGTACAGCTGGATCCTCAGGCAGTTCAATGTCCAATTTTCTGAGGAACCTCCAGACTGATTTCCAGAATGGTTGTACCACTCTGCAATCCCACGAACAATGGAGGAGTGTTCCTCTTTCTCCGCATCCTCGCCAGCATCTGTTGTCACCTGAGTTTTTGATCTTAGCCATTCTCACTGGTGAGAGGTGAAATCTCAGGGTTGTTTTGATTTGCATTTCCCTTATGACTAAAGATGTTGAACATTTCTTTAGGTGTTTCTCAGCCATTCAGCATTCCTCAGCTGTGAATTCTTTGTTTAGCTGTGAACCCCATTTTTTAATAGGGTTATTTGTCTCCCTGTGGTCTAACTTCTTGAGTTCTTTGTATATTTTGGATATAAGGCCTCTATCTGTTGTAGGATTGGTAAAGATCTTTTCCCAATCTGTTGGTTGCCATTTTGTCCTAACCACAGTGTCCTTTGCCTTACAGAAGCATTGCAGTTTTATGAGATCCCATTTGTCGATTCTTGATCTTAGAGCATAAGCCATTGGTGTTTTGTTCAGGAAAATTTTTCCAGTGCCCATGTGTTCCAGATGCTGCCCTAGTTTTTCTTCTATTAGGTTGAGTGTATCTGGTTTGATGTGGAGGTCCTTGATCCACTTGGACTTAAGCTTTGTACAGGGTGATAAGCATGGATCGATCTGCATTCTTCTACATGTTGACCTCCAGTTGAACCAGCACCATTTGCTGAAAATGCTATCTTTTTTCCATTGGATGGTTTGGGCTCCTTTGTCAAAAATCAAGTGTCCATAGGTGTGTGGGTTCATTTCTGGGTCTTCAATTCTATTCCATTGGTCTATCTGTCTGTCTCTGTACCAATACCATGCAGTTTTTTATCACTATTGCTCTGTAATACTGCTTGAGTTCAGGGATAGTGATTCCCCTGAAGTCCTTTTTTTTGTTGAGGATAGTTTTAGCTATCCTGGGTTTTTTGTTATTCAGATGAATTTGCAAATTGTTCTGTCTAACTCTTTGAAGAATTGGATTGGTATTTTGATGGGGATTGCATTGAATCTGTAGATCGCTTTTGGTAAAATGATCATTTTTACTATATTAATCCTGCCAAACCATGAGAGATCTTTCCATCTTCTGAGGTCTTCTTCAATTTCTTTCTTCAGAGTCTTGAAATTCTTATTGTACAGATCTTTTACTTGCTTGGCTAAAGTCACACCGAGGTACTTTATATTATTTGGGTCTATTATGAAGGGTGTCGTTTCCCTAATTTCTTTCTCAGCTTGTTTCTCTTTTGTGTGGAGGAAGGCTACTGATTTATTTGAGTTAATTTTATACCCAGCCACTTTGCTGAAGTTGTTTATCAGCTTTAGTAGTTTTCTGGTGGAACTTTTGGGATCACTTAAATGTACTATCATATCATCTGCAAATACTGATATTTTGACTTCTTCCTTTCTGATCTGTATCCCCTTGACCTCCTTTTGTTTTCTGATTGCTCTGGCTAGAACTTCAAGAACTATATTGAATAAGTAGGGAGAGAGTGGGCAGCCTTGTCTAGTCCCTGATTTTAGTGGGATTGCTTCAAGTTTCTCTCCATTTAGTTTAATGTTAGTAACTGGTTTGCTGTATATGGCTTTTACTATGTTTAGGTATGGGCCTTGAATTCCTATTCTTTCCAGGACTTTTATCATGAAGGGGTGTTGAATTTTGTCATATGCTTTCTCAGCATCTAATGTACGGAAAACCATCAACGTGATCCATTATATAAACAAACTGAAAGAACAAAACCGCATTTAAAATTTTTAATTTGATTTATCTGATTAAAATTTTGAGATGGAGTAATTAGTCACCAAGCCTGGCCTTGAACTTGATGTGTAGCCAAAGATGTTTTGGATTCAAACATTATTATGCCTGGTTTTGAAGGAGAGCTGAAGAGTTGAGACAAGTGTTTAGACACTTTTGGGAGGCAGCATTGTCTATTGATGGATGAAAGTTAAAGATAATTAAAGTAGAAAGTCCCATAAGATGGAGCTAGTAAGTTCTCTGCAATCTGCGTTTATAACATATGTTTTTGTCCAATACTTCCAGAAACATTTACTAATAATTACAGCAGAGCAGAATTGCAATCCCGTCTGGTATCTTTTAATTCTTCCATAAAAAATGTTCCCTATTGCATTCTAATGAGTTTTATAGCTATTTATTTACTCAGAATCTCACTTTTTCTATTTATCTCAATAATACCTAAAATAAGAAAACCTATATCCTGACTCAGTCCCCTTATTAATATTTGTAAGCAGTATTGTGGTATAAACATAGCAGCAAATACTTTATATATAATATCAATATAAAAAAATTGCAAAGACAAATGAAGTTTAGATAGTCTCAGGGATCCTTTGTCAAAGCTCCTCTGTTTTTAAATACATGTAATAAATATACATATACTCTCAAAAATAGATACGAATATGTATGTGCATATATGTATATTTTTAGGGAGATCTATATTTCAACTTTTTATATATTTAAAATTATCCTTACTTGCAATTTTAAGTTCTCAAAGTACACTATCTAGTGTTTAGGAATTTTTAATTGAATATGAATATCAGGTTAGTCGTTTCTATATCCTATACACATCAGCATTTTTCTACTTTTCACTCATATGCAGAAAACACTATTATTTCGCATGTGAGGGATTTAATAACCTTCATTATTCATTTGTTGGGCTAACCTATATCTCTAATGATATAGATAATATGGTATTTCTATAGCTTATGAAAATTTTTGTAATATCTAAAGCTTTTTTTATATTTTTCCAGGTGTACTTACTGAAGACTTTTGTTATATTATTGAATAAATTTCTACTGAACAGCTGCCCTGGCCTTTTGATAGTATTTAAGTTTATACTGTCTTTAACTATAAAGTGTCCATGCACATTTGTCTAATTCTTATTTTTCTGGATTTAGTTCAAGTCTTATCATCATATTATTGTGACTTTCATAAAGCAAACTTTCTAAATAGGGTTACTCAGCAACTCTTCTTTCTCCTTTTTATCTAAACTTCTGGGATTTGGTGTGAAAATTAAGTTTTGTTTTGTTATACACACACACACACACACACACACACACACACACACACACACACACACCACAAATATAAGTTGTTGTTAAAGTGGATTTTGATTTAAAATATTATGATGTCTTCCTAGAATTTATTATACTAACAATAATCTATGAGTTATATATTATCTATAATGCGTGTACTTTCCATAAGAGGTTATTGCTATTTCCCTTGTTTGGCCCCACAAATGGAAAGTAACTCCTTATTGTTGAAGATCTTATGCTCTTCACAAACAAGACCCAGAGGTCCCTAAGTGGGAATGGCTCCTTTTTGAGGACTACTTATCATGGTACCACGTGATATCAAAGGAGACAGGCAAGTAAAAGTATTACCGAACTATAATATTTATAAAACATACCAACAGCCAGCACTCCAAAATAAAACTGAGGGAAAGCAATGTGACACATACTGTGTTGATTACCAGCAGCTCTAACTGGAATTGAGACCAGCTCAACAAGGATGAAACCATGTCTGGTAGTGGAGCCTAGCCAATTGCCTGTGCTTGTGTAGTCACAGATATTGTAAGAGAACATCCATGTGCTTATTTACTACAGAAAGAGACCACCACAGAAAACCACAGCCAAAAATGATTCAGAGTTGTGGGATCCATTGGATAAATTTATATCACATTTCTCTACTAAAGCTACAGGAAAAGTGCCGAAAAGGCGCAGAAAGACTGAAAGAGCCAGAGAAATAGAGAACATTCCGGGAGTTATCTCTCCTAGAAATATCAGAAGCTATGTCTGTAAAGGCTAACCAACATGAAATCTCAAATGTAAGCTGTACGAGGCTGACAACAATGTACAAGTCAACTGTACTGGGGAGAAGCATGAGGCTGCAAAGAATGACAGAGTTGGAAATATCTAAGAGTGAAAGAAGTCAGCTTTACCGGGAAAAACAAAACAGGTAGTTGCCTCATAAAAACCTACATTCACAATTGGAGCAAGTTAAACAAATGGGATAAACAAAATAATTATGTTGATCTCAAAACATAATGAAAAACCTGAAACATCGTGTGTACTTGATGTCTATGTTGTAAATCAACTCACAGTGATTTTTTTTTCAAGTTTGTTTATAAAAATAATTTATGTACCTTACACTCCACAGCTTCCCTTCCCTCCTTTCCTTTTAGACTGTCCTTCTCCTTTACACGTTCACCCTCCTCAGAAAAGAGGAGCCACTGATGGGATGCCAGATAGCCTTGGCATATCAAGTTGCAGTATGATTAAGCACATCTTCATCTATTGAGGCTTGGCAAGGCTGCCCAGTTATGGGAAAGGAATCCAAAGTCAGGAAATGTAGTCAGAGACCGACTGTGCTTCTACTTTATGAGTCCCACCCAAATATCCAGGTGCATGATTGTTACATATATGTCTGATGTATGTTCTCTGGTTGTCACTCCAGTCTCTACGAACCCCCTACAGGACAGGGTAGTTGATTATGTAAGCTACCTTGTGGCATCCTTGACCTCTTTTGCTCCATCAATCTCTTTATACCTTATCGCCAGGATTCACCAAATTCCACTTAGTGTTTGGCTCTGGGTCTCTGGATCAGTTTTCATCAATTGGTGGATGAAGTCTCTGATGATAGGTTAGGTTCCTGTCTGCAAGTTTGCTAAATATCACTAAAGATGAGTGGGTAGGTTCACTCTCTTGGAATGGGCCTCAAGCTGGGCTAGTCATTAGTTGATCCTTCCCTAAAATTCTGCTCAATCTTTTAGCCCAGAACATCTTGTAGGTGAAAATGTCAGGTCTAAGGTTTTGTGGCTGTGTTGTTGTCGCAATCTCTCCTTCGGAATGCATGCCTGGATAAAAGAGGTAGTTCAGGCTCCATGTCCCTTATTGCTGGGAGTCTTAGCTAGGGCCGTCCTCATAGATTTCTGAAAATTTCCATTGTTCTTGATTTCTAGCTCCTGCCAGAGATACTGACTGAATCTAATTGTCTCTCTCAGTACTCTCTCTTTCTCTAACCTCCCCCCAACTCATTCCTCCTATTTCCATCCCTACACCATCCCCTCCCTCCACCTACCCCTAATACATAATTCAATTTTCCTTTCTCAGTGAGATTCAAGTGTTCCTCCTTGGGATCTCCTGGTTACTTAAGTTTTTGAGGGATGATCCCTATTATGGTTATCCTATATTTTATGGTTATAGTTTATGTTTCTAGTTTCAGAGACATTTCAGTTTCTGGCTATTACAAAGAAAACTGCTGTAAATATAATTGACCAAAACAAACCCATATAATAAAAGAATTTCTAGAAGTATTGTAACCCTGATTTTAACCTGTTTTACAGAACAATAGTAGTGAAAACCACATGTTATTGTCATAAAAACAGACAAGTTGATCAATGGAATGTAGTCAAAGACCCAGAAAAAAATCCACAAACCTACAGACACTTGAACTTTGAAAAAGAAGCTAGAAATATACAATGAAGAAAAGGAATGTATATTCAACAAATGTTGATAGACTATCTGGATGCTTGTATGTAGAACAGTGCAAACAGATCCATATCTATCACCCTGAAGAAAATTCAAGTCCAAGCTCCTCAAAGACCTCCACATAAAACTGGATAAATTAAAGCTGGTAGAAGAGAATGTGGGAAATAGCGTTTGATGTCCTTGGCACAGGAGACAACTTTCTGAGTTGAATACCAATAGATGGGCACTCAGATCAACAGTTAATAAATGAGACTTCATGAAACTGAAAAGCTTCTCTAAGGCAAAGGACATCATCAATAGGACAAAACTGTAGCCTACCAAATATGGCAAGAGTTTCACCTACTCCACTTCTGACAGAGTGCTGTTTTCCAAAATACATAAACAACTCAAGAAACTAGACATCACCAAAACAAATAAGCCAATTTAAAAAGGTGTTACAAATCTGAACAGAACTCTTGAAAAAGGAATTACTAATGATAGAGAGCACTTCAAGAAATTTTCAACACACTTAAGTCATCGGGGAATGCGAATCGAAACAACTCTGAGATTCCGTCTTACATTTCTCAGAGCGACTGAGACCAAGACCTCAAGCAAAAGCTCATGTGGGCAAGGATTAAGGGCAAGGTGAACACTGCTCCATTGCTGGTTGGGGGACAAACTTGTACAACTACATTGGAGATCAATTAGAATTTTCTCAGAAAATTGGAAATAGGTCTACTACAAGACCTACTTATACCACTTGTGGACATATCAAGAGAAGACCTATCATGCCATGATACTTACTCAACTATTTCTCAAGTTCACACACTTACAGTCTTGCTGGATTATTTCCTCTTTTTTATCTGTCTCTGTCTCTGTCTTTTTCTCTATTTCTGTCTCTGTCTCTGTTTCTGTCTCTGTCTCTGTCTCTCTCTGTCTCTCTCTCTCTTTCTCTCTCTCTCTCTCTCTTCCCCTCTCTGCCTGTTTCCATTGCCCTCCTTTCTTTTTAAACACGAAGATACAAGTTTTTTTTTGTTGTTGTTTTTAACAAATTTCTGAGACCGGGAAAGATAATACTATTCAATTTTTTAATGAAAACAATCTCCTTTCTGTGGGTATAGCCTGTCAAGATCTAATTGTCTTATGTATGTATTATATTCTTAAATTTTGTTTCCAATCACATTGTAACCTCTACGCATCTGTTCTGCATTCTGCTAATGCATTTCCAAATGGGAATTGTCAATTACCTTAGGTGTGAAGTTATGCTCAATTCCACTTCTTTTGCTCAACCCTTACCTCTTGGCACATAAAATTCTGGTTGTCTTTGTTACTCTCTGTCTCATTTGTTGTTGTTCTTGTCAGTTTTTTTGTTCACTTTTGAATGTAATTGAGCTTTGCTAATTATTTTCAATGGGAGGGCTAATTTAATACAAAGTATTCCATCACTGTAAGCAGTGAAAAGTCTCGTTATGATTTGAGTATGTTTTTCTCTAGTTAATAATTAAAATCTGTTATTTTCATGGATTTATTAACATATAGATTGTTTTCTATATTCTTTTATGTAAGTTTACACTTTTTTTCATTTTTCTTTTACTCTCTTAACATACCTATTGTTTTCTTGGTAAGATTTGCTTGCTTTATTCTATTGTGGATCTTAGGCATTTTTCAAACTCAATCAATCTTTCACTGTATTAAAGCACAGTTTTCAATCCTTTGGCAAAAGGATGTTCCAAACTTATTATTACTTGTGCCTGTTTGTTTTTACAATGAGAAATATGTTGTTATCCAAATACCACCAATACATTATTGGTGATAGAACATGCAGTGTTTGTGAGAATACCTTCTTAGCATGATTATTTATAATTCCAATAATTTTCTTATAAATGTTGTAGTAATATCTTTATTTCTAGTTATACAAAACTGATTTGTATGTATAGATTACATTTTCTTTATTACCCTTTTATGGAAACACTGGTTGATCCCAGGTTGAGTACTGTGAACAGTAAGACCATGAAGTTCATTTTATACTTTATGAGGAATGCCTACATTATTTCATCTATTGGCTGCAGAAATTTGCATTTCATCAAGAATATATCAGGATTCCTGTCTTGTCCCTAGAATTGCCTTTAACATTGAAATTTTCTTTTTAAATCTCAAGGCAGGTTTCTGCTTGGGGTGAGAGGTTACAAATTTCACTGAAAAAAATTAGTATATGGAGAGACATGATCATTCTTTTCTCAGACATGTCTGAGTCTGGAGCTAATACAACAGAGGAAGAAATATACAAAAATATGAATTTATTAATGAAATTTTGTTATGTGTGTATTGTCAGGGAACAGATTTACTAGTGTCCCAATGCACTTTTTGCAAACAAAAATCCAAAACAATATAGATAAAATATTTTATACAATAAATTTTGATAAATCTGCCCATCTCTTGAACCCTATTAAGACAGGGATTTTTTTATCCATTTTTCTTTAGAGTACTCTAAAGTTAATGTTTCCTGATGTTACCTTATAGTTTTGCCACTAAAGCATATCTGTTGCATCTACCCATCCCCTGACACCTTGGAAGAATATGTTAATATTTCATTCAAAATTGATGAGAGTTCACAGATGCTTTACAGACTGTGTATGCTAAGAATTGTGAGTTACTTCACTCTTTTAATTCCCATCAATGATTACTTCCTTGTTGGGACCCATTTACTAAAAATATGGTAATATTTGCAGTCATAGACATAATATATAATGTATAATTCTCCTAAACATTGCTCTGCTTGCCTTTGTTAACCTCACATATCTCCACACTTCAGCAATATGGTAATGTGATAGACTGAGTTTCTTTTGTTATCTCTCCCTTTATACATTGATATAAGCAACATTGAACATAGTACATGACCTTCAGATTAGAGTGCAGGAGTATTAGCCAAACAATCAGTGTCACATAGCACACGAGGAAGCCCTGCAGGAAACATGAGTCTTTTTTTTATTTTTTATTTATTTATTTTTTTTTATTACCTTGAGTATTTCTTATTTACATTTCGAGTGTTATTCCCTTTCCCGGTTTCCAGGCAAACATCCCCATAATCCCTTCCTCTCCCCTTCTTTGTGGGTGTTCCCCTCCCCATCCTCCCCCCATTGCCGCCCTCCCCCCAACAATCTAGTTCACTGGGGATTCAGTCTTAGCAGGACCCAGGGCTTCCCTTTCCATTGGTGATCTTACTAGGATATTCATTGCTACCTATGAGGTCAGAGTCCAGGGTCAGTCCATGTATAGTCTTTAGGTAGTGGCTTAGTCCCTGGAAGCTCTGGTTGCTTGGCATTGTTGTACATATGGGGTCTCGAGCCCTTTCAAGCTCTTCCAGTTCTTTCTCTGATTCCTTCAAGGGGGGTCCTATTCTCAGTTCAGTGGTTTGCTGCTGGCATTCGCCTCTGTATTTGCTGTACTCGGGGTGTGTCTCTCAGGAGCAATCTACATTCGGCTCCTGTCGGCCTGCACTTCTTTACTTCATCCATCTTGTCTAATTGGATGGCTGTATATGCATGGGCCACATGTGGGGCAGGCTCTGAATGGGTGTTCCTTGTGTGTCTGTTTGAATCTTTGCCCCTCTATTCCCTGCCAAGGGTATTCTTGTTCCCCTTTTAAAGAAGGAATGAAGCATTCACATTTAGATCATCTGTCTTGAGTTTCATTTGTTCTAGGCACCTAGGGTAATTCAAGCATTTGGGCTAATAGCCACTTATCAATGAATGCATACAATGTGTGTTTTTCTGTGATTGGGTTACCTCACTCTGGATGATATTTTCCGTTCTCTGGTGGAACTTTTTGGGATCACTTAAATATACTATCATATCATCTGCAAATAGTGATATTTTTGACTTCTTCTTTTCCGATCTGTATCCCCTTGACCTCCTTTTTGTTGTCTGATTGCTCTGGCTAGAACTTCAAGAACTATATTGAATAAGTAGGGAGAGAGTGGGCAGCTTTTTCTAGTCCCTGATTTTAGTGGGATTGCTTCAAGTTTCTCTCCATTTAGTTTAATGTTAGCAGCTGGTTTGCTGTATATGGCTTTTACTATGTTTAGGTATGGGCCTTGAATTCCTATTCTTTCCTGGACTTTTATCATGAAGGGGTGTTGAATTTTGTCAAATGCTTTCTCAGCATCTAATGAAATGATCATGTGGTTTTGTTCTTTCAGTTTGTTTATACAATGGATCACGTTGATGGTTTTCCATATATTAAACCATCCCTGCATGCCTGGGATGAAACCTATTTGATCATGGTGGATGATTGTTTTGATTTCTTG